>NC_061517.1:7185000-7235000 GCF_022379125.1 Scophthalmus maximus
GGTGATGTCCTGCAGGAAAACCGAGTTGCTGAGTGGTCACTGTTGTTTTCAGCTTCTGTGTATTCAACACTGTGAATACAAATTCTATGTAGAAATATGCACATAAATCCTGGTTTGTTGGGGATTAAATATGACGTAAATCTTTTCGAAGCTTTTGTCCAAACAATCAACATTTGGTTTCTTTCCCAACCTTAATCAAAGTCCTTACAGTCAAGTCTTGCCACTGAGCAGCCATCTTGGCAACGCCCGCAGTTATTGAAGGACAACAAGGACCTATCAAAATGATTGGAGACAGAGCCACACCTGCACTTACTGTCAGAAGCACACTCAAAACTACATGTTGAGAATAACCATCAAATCTGATTAGATAAAAAACAGCCCAAAAGATTGATGAGTTTGCCCCAAAATAAAGTGTTCTATTTTGAACTTTACTGGATACTTCAAATAAAAAGGACAAATTCCGACCTCACTGTGACAGAGGATCACCGAAGTCTGTAGAGAATTTCACAGCAATCCATCCAATCGCTTTTTGAAATATTACAAATGACGTATCGGCATCACAACAATCCACCATCACAACAATCCAATCCGAACTTTGTCCAGATTCTGTGTATTTTTTCCTAAGTGTCAGACAGATCTACCATCGGAATCGTTGTCGTACTACAAATGTGTTTGAGAGTAGCGGGATTTTGCAAAAAAGTCAACCGAAAGAGGTGTGAATATTTATATTTGGTGTGGGCGGTTCAAACTGAAGCTCTGACGGGTTCATGCAGTTGGAAAATGTGTCAACTCAATGTGGTGAGGGGGAAACCAATCGGTGTTCGGTTTCTCAGCCGTCAGCAGAAACAAACAGGGCAAGCTGAGCTGTGGTTTGTGGTCACTGCATGACTTCACGTCAAAACCCGTCTGTGATGAGCTTTCTGTCAGCGAACATATCTGCCGGTTGTTAGTGGTGAATGATCATGGACCACAGAACACTAATTCAATACTAGTTGATCATTCTTGACAATTTTATCTGTTGATGGCACTAGAAGGCCGTCACCAGTACAGGTCTGTGGAACCTTTTTGGGAGAACGTGCCCAATGAACAGCTTCCATAGGAATGAATGGGGCGCCGTGTTTGAACGGCGTGTTCAGTTCTTCTTTATAGTTCCACGGCGTAGAAAAGCAGCAGTTTTCATTTACCTTCCACCAGGGGGCAGATCAGAGCTGGATCATCTTTGATCATCATTGGAACGTCCAATCTCACACATTGTAAACATAATGGAGTATTGTGAGACCTGCAGAAATGAACGTATTGTTGAGGATACAGCAGTTACTAGTGACACAAACTTTTGACTTTTTAATTACTTCCATTTTTGCTTCAATTCGGGGAGAAGAAAGCTCTCATCACCGACGCCTTTGCTCTCGTCGAAGTGAAACCCGAAACACGGCCTGTCACAGCTGAGATTCTTGGCTGTTTGACAGATTTTCTCCCTGGTCCATTTCTGCAAAGTGAAGACGTCACTGCAGTCATGCATTTTCACGCATCGTGAATCTATTTCTTCTGTGGCAGCAAGACAAGTTAAACAAACTATACTCGTGTCAAACTGGACTTATTGAAAGACTCGACTTCAGACGGACTGGAGGAAATATAGCCTCGACACTTTGTGCCAAACGACCCATATTCCAACCTTTCTCTCTATTCGAAGAAACATCTGATGTTTTGGACACAACTCTCAGTTTTCAAACCTAATTTCAAGTCAAATGAATGACATCATATCTTTTATATTTGGGTCGGTACAATATATTGGGGACTGAGCTGCAGTTGAATGCAGCTGTTCTGCCATAAAATAGACTTTTATTATGCCCATAATGTTTTTGTTGAGGCTGTCTTGGAGGTGTTCATTCAATTATATTGTTTGGCACCGAGCTCATAGTTGTGATGGTGTCGTACTGGACTGCAGGGAATTCATAGCTGTTTCTATCATCGTCCTTAAGAGAGTTCCTGCACATCAAATGTGTTGTAGGATATGAACACATTAATGGTGATTTTAATATCACATCTCTTACCAAATTTACAAAAATTCAACATTTCCTCCACCACATTAATGTCCACTTCAGGGGCTTCTGGGGGATAAAAGTCCTCCACTTCTCAAGAGCCCTCTGTGACAGAGGAGCCTTGTGAATCCGAGTCGCTCTCCATTTTGTTAATTGACGGCACGTCACTGAAAGTGACAATGACACTCTCACATCCTGACCTCGCCCCTTCAGACCCCACCCAGTTTTTCAGCATTTTTCAAAATGATGCAGTCGGCGGAGTCCGGCTCAGAGCTGGTGGTGAGCTTGAACTTTAACAAGGAGTTCACACATTACTGACAATATCACAAAAAGGTGAATATTATGTGGTTTGTAAAGATAAATGTCAATGAAGAGCTGTTGCATTTGTCAAAGTCTGAAAGAGTATCCACCGTGACTCGAGCAGTATCCAAATCGACTGCTCTGAACCCAAGTGTTGAATGGATGGACAGAGGGTTCCGGTGTGGTTGTCGGGTGGATTCCTGTCGGTTTCTGCTGTGACAGACTCTGTGTTCCAGAGTGAGCTGTGGAGAAAACGGACCGCTGAGTAAACAACTGTACGTCTGTCGCTGATTTAATGTGTAAACGCCTCGAGGCTGCGGCAGCTGGACCAGAGCTTTCCCAGGATGCTTTACTGCTCAAAGACCCGGGAGGGGGGGGGGGTGTGTGTGTGTGTGTGTGTGTGTGTGTGTGTGTCCGGCGTATTTCCAGATGATACCATTCCTCTCCTGTCCTATATGTCAGAGCTATTCTCTCTCTCTCTCTCTCACACACACACACACACACACACAACACACGTTTGTCTTTCTATAGTTGTGAGGACACTCATTGACCTTAACCTAATTCTACCCTGAGCATTAGAACCAAGTCTTAACCCTTTAAAGACCTTTAAAGTTACAAAAGATCAGACGAAATGTTCTGACAATGACTGTTTTGAACCAAACTGAGAAACACAACACAACCATAGAAAGACACACACACACACACACACACACACACACACACACACACACACACACACACACAGTGCACAACAGGTCGCTTTCCCAGCCTGTAAAATATGACACGCCCACTGATATCGTCACAGTTTACACTAAAAACCTGCAAATTGATTTTTCCTTCAGCTGGGAACACACTTTTTTTGGTAGCGAGACAATTTATTTTTTGGTCAGTTTGCTGCGCGAACTGAAACAGAATTTGTTCCATGTGGATGGATGAGAGCTAAAAGTGGCTTGATGTTGTTGTTGTTGTTGTTGTTTGTCAGCAGGATTACGCAAAAACCATTTGGCAGAATTCCATGAAACTTGGTGGAAGGATGGGACGTGGTCCAAGAAAGAACCCATCACATTTTAGGAATTGCATGTGTGTTGATTGGGACTGATCTATGAGTGTGTGCAATTTGGTGCGTCTCCAAATTAAAATTCTGGAACTAGTGGATTTAAATGTGGTTTGACAGGGGGACAGGTTGGCCTGGGCAGAGGTGTGCGCTCTAGTGAGGGACACTATAGTTGGACTCAGGCCGGAGACAGACTTGATTTGAAACCACGTGTACGCATCGTGGCGGCTTTGTGTACCTTGCGTGCGTTTGGTGCGTCGGTTGTGCATGTTCTTTATTTTACACAAAGCAAATCCAGTACGGTCTGAGTTCTGTGGTGGTGCAGGCTCTGATTCGTCTGCCGGTCTTTCGTCTGTAACTCGAACTCTGTGCGAACACAAACTTCTACCTGCTGAACCCGTGATCACTTTGGACACGTGGAAGCCTTTTGACATTTGGAAACACATGTTCAGTCCGATGTAATTTCGAATGTGTTCCAATTCTCCGTTCTAATGCGTCTGTGTTTTGTGTGGTGTTCGCTGGAGACAAGCAGACTTCTTGTTCAGCTGAACCCCCCCCCCTCCTCCCCCTTCCCTCTCACCCGCTCTCTTGCTCTCTCTGTTCGCTCCATTTCACTGAAGCCACCAGCTACATGAATACCCATGAAACTGCCAGGAGCTCTGCCAGCAGCTCCATTACAATCTGCTCTCCACCTCCTCCTCATCCCTCCTCCCTCCCGTTCTGTTTTCCCTCCATCTCCTCCCCCCTATTCATCCCGCTCTTCTTCTTCTCTTTCTTCGTCCCTCACTCAGCCTTACACTTCAGGGCCAAAACTGTGTAGAAAAAAATGAACATGTGCGACGGCGCAACATGTGACTGCAGCGACATTAACGAGCTGCATTTGTTCACAGAAGAAATTGACTCTTTTCATTCTATTCTTCTCTGCTTTTGTCGTTGTATTTGTTGTGTTCAGTTTGTTCTTCTCTCTATTAGCATTTTGGGCCCGATCGGATTTTACCGTCTGCGAGGCATTATCAGCCATCACAATGTCAAACACCTTTGTCAGGGAATCATTTTAAATTTGTCATTTAAAAAACACCTCAAAAAGTCTCCTTTTTTGACCCCATCTTTGGAACGGTGCAGAAATTGGACCATTTCGAAATGTCAACAGAACTGATAACTTATTCTCGTCCTCGACGCTGTTCAGGTTATGAAAAATGGAAACCTGTTCGAGCCTGAATCGGATCCAGGAACATGCATAATAATAAAGACGCACGACATGCCAGCTCCCAAAAGTGACGCCACATCATCTGGACCGCCCCCTGGTGGCTGGCTGCAGCATAGCGCATAAACCTCCATGTTCCAGCAAATGGGGGCGTGGGCCAAACTAAAAGAAATCAAAGTACACATCACAACTCATGATCATAACTGCACATACTCAGGTCTGTAAATATTTTGCCAAGTACCTGATTATCATGTGACACAACTGTGGATTTGGTCTTTCAAGCTGCGATCGGAGCAGATGACCATTTAAAGAAATTTGATGAACTCATCAGAAAAAAACATTTGAAACTCGCCGTCAGAGCTTCTGTCTCACAGGGATCATTCGTCCATTAATGCTCAGTAAACCGTTTGAACACTTCATCTATTTGTGCACCCGATGCAGTTTCCAGCCACAGACTAAACGACTCCCACTCGGTGTCTATGCTTATTGACGAGTTGTCGTCTCCGATTATGCGAGGTGAGGTCCATGGGACTTGACGGTTCTTATTCAATTTGTCGGGTCTGTTTGCTGGTAGTGAACCCTGGTTGGCCAGCTGTCTGTAGATACCAGGCTGATGTTGAGGCCAGATGCCTCTCCCTCTGCTGAAACTAATTATAAAAGTGGTTGCGCTGTGCTCCGTCATCATCATCATCATCATCATCTGTCAGTCAGTAACTGTCCATGAACAGTTGTTTTTGAAACGTTCACAGTGCTGCAGTTTTTTAATCTTCCTTGCTCACCTTGCTTTGCAGTTGAGGTAACCACGATGATGTCATTAGATATATTTTTTTTCTCCAGACATTAGAACTTCCCTGCCCTCCCGTTACCCAGAAGACATTTTTCTCACGTCTTGCTAAGGCGTGTCCGGTCTCATCCGCTGTGTACGAGTCCAGGAGGCAAGTCCACCTCTTGTAAAGTAAATGTTTGAAAACTCCTCTGATTCCTTATAAATTTCCCCTTTGTTACACGTACAAGTTATGCCATGTCCACACTGATGCGTCTGAGTTTTAAGTCACCCCTGGCGTCCAACCTACCAACCGCTGTTCATCCCATTTTAGTTTGAAAACTCCTGGGTTGTGTTTCGTATGGACGGACAGAAACTGATGTTTGTAAAACGATGACGCAAGCGCCCACGTTCTCTTCCTGATTATTTCTTATCAGTCGTGACTTAACTGCCAGCGATGAATGCAAAGCGTTGCTAACACTTCCCGTCAGTAACAGTTCCACCCCGTTATCGCTCCAAGAAGAGAAATCCCCGCTCTTACTTTCCACCATGACTGTTCCTGGTTTGTTGTATTTCTTGTGACTAAGCAACCGACTGCAGAGTAGTGGATTACAGTCTGCTTCCTGTTTACACCAGCACACACATGACCAGTGTACGTTTGTACGATTGTTTCTGATTCAGGACTAAAATGTTTTTCAGGGCGGAGGTCATTATAATTTCAAAATAAAAACGTATCGGTGTGAATCGTAGACTGTAAAGATGGATGACATGTCTTTACTCCCTCCTGTTGTCATCGTGTTTATTGTGTTGCGCTAAACAGCGATGGGCTCATTACTGCCCCCTGAGGGCAGAGGCTGGCATTTGCAGCCGCAGCATCTTTTTGACCCAAGCAGCCACTATAGTGGCAACAATTCCCTCACTACACACTTTACAGATTAAGATTTAGATGGACCTGTTATCAGTGATTCAGAAACCAACTCTGAGCTTAATGGTTCATCCGAGGAGTTTTCACGCAGTATTTAACAAGATGACGACCTCTGGTCCGGTGAACTCATTCACCTCTGGTGAGGAGCAGCTGCTCCCAGGACCGACTCTTACACTGTGGATGAGACGGGGGACCATGCTCGTCCACACACTCTGGGCCACATCATGTCTCTGTGTTTGTGTGTGTCTCTCTCTCTCTCTCTCTGTCTTTTTCCTACTCTGGCCACCTCCCCTGTATGTGTGTGTGTGTGTGTGTGTGTGTGTGTGTGTGTGTGTGTGTCCCTCTTGTATTTATTTCATTTTGTCCTCTCTGCTGCTGACTCCGCCTGTTCCAGTCAGGGAGAGGGATTTCTCAGCCTCCCCATTGGTCAACAGTGAGGCTAAGTCCCCGCCACCCTCCCCCTCCCCTCCCCTCCCCTCTCCTGTCTCTCTCTCTCCCTCTTGGCCAGAGAGAGAGAGAGAGAGAGAGAGAGAGTGAGAGAGAGAGAGAAAGTGGAGAGGCAGGCAGGCAGACGTGTTGCAACAGATGGCTTTACCAGCAGCGGCTCGGCAGCGGCTGCACCAAGGAACTCTGAGACGGCGTTAGACACAGACAGCGGCGGAGAGAGAGGGGAGGGAGGGGTGTGAGGAAGTCGCCGTGCCGGAGCAGAGAAGGAAAAGGAGAGAGAGTGGGGTGACTTCCTTCCTCCCCGTCGTCCATAAACTCAGTGTTCTCCTCTCAACGCAGAAGAAGACCCGTCGGCTCAGAAGTTTGGTGGATTTGCGTAAAGGGACGGCAGCAACAGTTTGCTCGGAGGAGATGAGTGTGTGAGCCTTCATCCTCCTCCTCCTCCTCCTCTTCCTGCCCTGGGGTCAGAGAGGAGAACACCTGCTGACAGCGAGGAGGTCCTGAGGGAGGAGATACAGCAGCAGGTACAGGACAGTTTCTACTCTGTTCTACTTTAGTTTTTAGTTTTTCTGCTTCTGCAAGAACAAGTCTGAGTTCGTCATTAACAGGCTGGTGTGTGTGTGTGTGTGTGTGTGTGTGTGTGTGTGTGTGTGTGTGTGTGTGTGTGTGTGTGTGTGTGTGTGTGTGTGTGTGTGTGTGTGTGTGTGTGTGTGTGTGTGTGTGTGTGTGTGTGTGTGTGTGTGTGTGTGTGTTTGACTTTTCAGTTCTGCTCTACTTCACTGTGTCACTTTCAAAACAGCTTTGTTACTGTGTGTGCACTTGTTTGCACCTTTGTGTGTGTTACATGTGCTGCTTTTTCTGTATGTGTGTGTGTGTGTGCGTGTGCGTGTGTTTGTGTGTGTTTATTCCTTCCTGCTCTGAGAACACGTGGGATTGTGTTGAAGCTGCGCAACACTGAGGTCAGTCAGGAGAGAGAGGGAGGAAAGAAAGAAGAAGGGGAGATGAATGGAGGGAGGGAAAAAGAAGGAAGGAAGGAAGGGAGGGAGCGAGGAAGGAAAGCTGTTCCCCTAAGCTCCGTTTTTATTGTAATAATGTTTTGTTTTTTTCATGATAGACTTTTCCAAGCAACAAAGCTTCACAGGGAAAATAAACGCAGACAGGAGGCACTGAAGTGAGTTCGACGAAACGATAAAAACAAAGAAAGAGGTGAAGCGAGGAGAGAAACAGGTGAAGCTGATTGTTCAGACGACAGTGAATCAGAGGGAAGTGGAGGTTTGTAGAAGTTGGTGCAGCGGGTGGAGGCACGGTGAAGGTGTCCGGAATCCACGACCTCATGGTGTGTGTGTGTGTGTGTGTGTGTGTGTGTGTGTGTGTGTGTGTGTGTGTGTGTGTGTGTGTGTGTGTGTGTGTGTGTGTGTGTGTGTGTGTGTGTGTGTGTGTGTGTGTGTGTGTGTGTGTGTGTGTGTGTGTGTGTGTGTGTGTGTCAGTGGGGTGAACCACCTGACGTGACTGATCGATCCTGGTAACTGTGGTTCAGAGACATTCACGTTCCCTTCAGGTTGATTTGAGACGTTCCGTCTCCGTCAACATGAAGTTTACACATTTGTTGCATTCATGCCGTGACATTTCATGAAATCTGATAATTATTTTTTCAAATAATTAATCAATTGTTTGGTTCACAACATGGATGTGAAACCTTTTCCCACCAGGGCTCATTTCAGTTGTTATTAGATCCTTTGAGGGCCAAACTAAATGAGAACAAAATGTCAAACACTTCCTTTCCCCAAATATGCCTGATTTTCCATCGAGATCCATGAATTATTCCATGTAAAATATGTGAAAATGTCCCAAAAAACATCCTATATCACAATGTTTAAGTCCCCCTCCACTCAAAAAAGTGTTTTTCTTCTGTTTCTATCCTCTGACATTGACTATAGGGTTCTTGTATCTGAGCAAATTGTGCCACTGTAGGTGTTTTCACATTCCTCTGCTGGAGGCGGAGATTTCTGTGCCACTTCTCTGCAATTTTGAAATTCAAACGAATCCTGGGGCAAGCTAGTTATAGTACGTCACAAATACAGAAAACCAATCGCTGTCGAATATGCAAATTTAGGCAAAGAGACCAAAAACCTCCAGTGCACACAGAGGCAGCGCATCCACAAGAGGACGGCAGGTGTGTCAGACAGTTGGACTCAGCATTAGCAGCTTGTCAAAGTTTTGTGGCTGAATCTCGTCGATGTTGCCATAGGCCGTCTTGTTGTGCACATTCTTCCACCGGTCAACCTAGTGCGAGCAGCTGTGGTGAGCGCGGCCTCTGTTATTTACATGTCATGAATATTCATAGTCTCAGAATTCCTCAATGAGGGAGAGAGAGTGGATGGTTTCCAGCCCCATTTCAGAGGGGTTTTTTAAAAACTTTTTTTGGGGTAAACAATGTTAAACTAAATATTAGGCATAGCAGATTTGATATACTTTAAAACGTGACTGGAAGGGGGTTCTTTAAAGAAAAGTGATTGACTACTCTCAAAATGTTGTTGAAGAAAATGAAATAAAAGTTGTTTTTTTAAAGAATTTGATTACTAAACATTTCTGTATTGCATTTACAGCCTCTTGTCAGTAGGGGGTACTGCAGCCCTGGAGGCGCCCTCTGCTGGTCATTTGAGAGAATACAGGTTTTAGGAACTTCCACATTGGCTTCACTTTATCTACTTTTCATGAATAGTATTTGGTCACGGCTTTCATGCTAACGTACCATTCTAAAGATTAGCACACACCGGCCGCCCCTGCCTCCTCTCTCCAGGTCATTCTGACGTGTCACGTCAGACAGGACCTGGTAACATGATTTGATTCGCTGGTGCCTTTTCTCAACTTCGACCGAACGGTTCGTGAGTAGTTCAGTGACTCAGTTTGTGCCGGAACTGCGAGAACAGGAGCATCAGTTGGAGACGAGGTGGGCAAGAAATAATTTTCGTCCTCCGGTTCCATCACATGCTTCCCTGCGTCTCCGTGCATCCAGTTTATTATTTTAATGACACATGTTCATGTACTGTAACTGGCTCCTAAAGTGAGGACTGTGTGGAGGCAGCAGCCATGTTGAACTTCAGAGCCACAGACAAGAATCAAAGCATTGTCCACTTCTGTTAGTTCAACGACTGAAACTGTGCTTATTGATGGTTTCCTATTGGTGCATGCGTGCGTGCGTGCGTGCGTGCGTGTGTGTGGTCTGACTGATGGGCATTTGTTATTGATATTTTGATGACATTTGTTTGTCAGTACATGTCAGGGCTGAGTGAGAGCTATAAATTAACAGAGAGTTAGAGACTGTGTGTGTGTGTGTGTGTGTGTGTGTGTGTGTGCGTGTGTGCGTGCGTGCGTGCGTGCTCGTGCGTGCGCCTGTCTGTTGTTGCTGTTGCCTGAAGCTGTTTCTCAGCCTCTGTCCTTTGACCCCTGGACTTTCCCCTCCCTCCCTCCCTCACTTTTTTTTCCGATGATGTCAGGGCGTCTCTTCATATTTCATCAGAAGCGTCTTCAGCCAATGTGTGACATGAGCTCATACTCCATTTCTGCTTCACGGATATGAATTTAAGATGGTCACTGAGTTATGGACGTTTAAATTGAACATGTTTCTCTTGTGCCACATGTCGGTGAAAAAGCCATGAATCAGGTTAAAAGCTTAATTTGTTTATATTTATTACATAACATTTTTATGAGAATGCAGCAACCAGTCACAACACTGGGCTCGAATCAGGGTCAAAAAGATCCTGACTCAATTTCGTTATCAACCACCCGAGCAGCTGCAAAAAAAAAAAAATGCCACAACCCTGAACACACACACACACACACACACACACACACACACACACACACACACACACACACACACACACACACACACACACAGTGATGTCATCACAGAGAGTCAGCTGATCCTGCTCGGCCCAACGTTGAAACCATGGCAACGCAGCCTGGTGACCCTTGAACTTGTTACAAGCTGGAACCTGTGGGGCACACACACACACACACACACACACACACACACACACACACACACTTTCTCTCTCTTGACTGTCGGTCTCTGTCTGTCTCCGCTTCGCTTACTTTTTCTCACATTGTCGTTCTTTTCTTTTCTTCTCTTTGTTCTTCTCTTTTTAATTCTGATTCACTTAGAGTCCGAAGCATGGGAGGTAGGTGTGTGTGTGTGTGTGTGTGTGTGGGTGTGGGTGTGGGTGTGGGTGTGTGGGTGTGTTGGAGCTGCTTAGATTCCACTCAGCTTTATTTTTAATGTGTTCTATTCTTTATTGTCCTGATTCTGATGGTCAGAGGGTGAACATTCACATCAGCAGAGTCTAATTTGAATTTACTGTTAACAGAGACAAGTTCTGTCTCTGGAGAGTTTTGAAGATTTCAGTTTAACCACAAATTACCGTGTTTCCTGAAGAAATGAGGAGATAAATGTTTTTAAAAACTCACCTCTCTGTACCATGCTGATGTGGAGCATCTGTCACCATCGGCTCTTCCTCCATCTTGGATCTCTGTTATTGTTTTATCGTGTCCTGTGAAGTTTTAACTCACAGTATTTGTTGTTGGTTCTTAGTTAGTCAGTTGGTTTGTTTGTCAGCAGGATTACTCAAAAACTGCTTAATAGATTTCCATGAAACTTGGTTGAACGATGCGACACGGGCCAAGAAAGAACCCATTCAATTTTGGTGTGGATGCTGACAAAGGGGCGGATCCAGGAATGTTTTAATCACTTTCTTTCATTTTTTTTTGATTTTCACTGATTTACCAGGGAATAATTAATGGATCTGGTTCGAAAAAATCTGGCACATTACTGGAGCTGATGTCTATGAGTGTGTGAAACTGGCCTTGGCGGAGGAATGAGCTCAACTGACATTCTATTCCTCTCTTTAATGAACACTGTGGCCTGTACGTGGCGCTAACTGCATTTTGGACGGTTGTGTTATCCAGTCACGTCGTCCTAAGGGTGTTTTCTCCACTGGGTTTTGCAGAGAGACTCATAAATCACCTCGTAAATCTCCTGCAATTTAATTGTCCTTTTCACTTTGTTTCAGTTGGACAGAAGGTCAGTCAGCGTTTTTTTAAATGTATTTATTCTATAACAGCTCTGATTGGTGTTCACCCTCCTTGTGCTGTTACATGATAAAGCCTTTGCCTCCCTCCCTCCCTCCCTCCCTCCCTCGCTGCAGCAGAATTGATGAAATTGGTAATCGTTATAGACCACTGCTTTGGAGCGGCTGACCTTCACAGAGACTCGGAGCGGAGGATGGAGGCAGGGAGAGGGAAAGAGAGAGGGTTTAGTTTTAGCGAATCTAAATACTCTACAGAGCGGTTTTAAACAGTGACGGTCTCTGCAGCAGCAGCGGAGCCAAACTTAGTTACATCCACAACAACAGCCAGTGCTGGTTACATCGGAGAGACGAGGACGAGGACAGGACGTTACTGCTCATCAAGAGGAACATAAGCAACTGAATACACTTATTCATTTTGGTAAATTTCATTTTCTTGAGTTTCATCAGAGCAATATTTTATCATTTTCCTGAGGAAATAAACCGAGGCCTCTTAAACGAAAAAGACAGCCTTGAAAAAATCTGTCATTTCTTTTACTCTTTTACACTCTTTTACATTCCCCAACTAGACAACCTCACATTCACTCACACGTACAGATGATCTAGACTTATAATTTTAAAGGCACGGTGAGATTGAGAGCGTGACTCAGAGAATAACCACGAACCCAAACATCTGGAACTGTCATTGCTCGTGAGCAAACCCTCTGAACCTCACAACCGGCCGGCCGTTTTTTAAAGGTATGTTTTCTTTGAAAAGAAAATTACATAAATTACATCCTACGCACACCAGCAGACTTAAACATGATAGGTCAGGACTCTGTTGTGAAATGGGCTTGTTGGATGTGCAGGGCACGAGCCTCCCAGGGGGGAGAAAGAGAATGCCATTTTGAAAACCACCCAGCTTGTACAGGGGCCAATCAGGTGCGTCGGGTTCGTCAGTGAGGTGGGAGGGGCCAGGCCAATCAGGAAGGGAATGAGGGAGGAGACAGGCCAAAACAAATTCTGCCCCGGGCCTGAAGCCATCGCAACCTTTTAGTTCATTCTGCACAATTTGTTGTCTGTTATTTTGGACGTGGGCTCATCCGGCAGGAGTGACAGGTATTGTTATACGAGATATGACAAGACATGTGAGAGGATAATTGGACCTAAGTACAACATGCACAATCCCAAGGAGATGGCATTCAATGTCACCTGTTCATTCTGCACAATCTGGGCCTTGGCATTAGTATCCGCTCTACTGTCTTTTTCCTGACCGCCAAACACACTTCAGACACAGATGCAGTACAGTATGCTCCTTTCTTTAAGCCCTAGTTCTCTTTTGCTAGAGGAATAAAATAAATGTTTTATGTTTTACTATCATTTTGGCTGAAGAGTCTTGATGTACCTCTACCCATTTGTCAAAGGGGTATTTTGGTGGAAGTAGTGGACATGCGTGCAGCGTCTAGTTTTTGTCGGTTTTCAATAATTTAAAAGTCTGTCCCCGGGATGAGCCTACATCTGTTTATTTCCCTGCAGCCCGTGTCGCTGAGTGTAGTGCAGATGTAGAACTGCTGAATAAAACAGCAGCAGTCAGACATGATCCCATGAAGCCCCGCCGGATGGAAATGCACAAAAAGAGAGAGAGAGAGAGAGAGAGAGATAGATTTAAACTCCACAGTGCTGTCTCCTGGAGAGGTAGCGATTGGGCCACTGTGTGTGTGTGTGTGTGTGTGTGTGTGTGTGTGTGTGTGTGTGTGTGTGTGTGTGTGTGTGTGTGTGTGTGTGTGTGTGTGTGTGTGTGTGTGTGTGTGTGTGTGTGTGTGTGTGTGTGTGTGTGTGTGTGTGTGTGTGTGTGTGTGTGTGTGTGTGTGTGTGTGTGTGTGTGTCCGTCCGTCTGCGGGGCTCCATTAGCTGTGACATGCTGAGTAGAAATGGAGCAGCGTGATTCAGACTGACAGAACAGGGCGAAGACGGACAGCAGGAGGAAGTGAAGAGCGTTTCACATGAAGGTCACAGATGATTTTCAAGTCCTGTGGGGGAAACCTGTGGTTGAGCCCGGCGATGGTTACCACGGTCGCCGGAGACTGACACCATCCCAAAATACTCCACCTACTTTCACTACCTCAGTGAACACACCTGGCGCTGGCTCTACCTGCAGAGCACCCGTGTCTCACGGCGGCGCTCATCTCATTGATATCGATTCACACGTCGATTTGATTTCCAGCGAAAGATTGAAATGTCTTGTCGGTTCATGTGACATCACACGCTGCCAGTGTCTGAGTTGAACCACTCACACTGGAGAGGAGAGACGTCAGAAGAGCTGAACAGGCTTTAACTGTCAGCCTGAGATGGACAGGGGGGATTTAAGGGTCCAGGGAAGGAGGAGAAAGAGGAGATAACAAGAGGAGATGAGGAAAGGAGATGAGAATACAGTAGGAGATTTGAGGAAATGAACAGAAGAATAGAGCAGAGTCAGATGAAATCTTATGGAGGAAAAAGGAAGATGAAGAGAGGAGGAGGTGAGGAGAAGAAGCAAGGAAAGGAGAGAAAACATGACAGTAGAGGAGAAGGAATGAGGAAAGGAAATAAGGAGACAGAGAGGGAGATGAAGAGAGGAGGAGGTGAGGATGAGGAGAAGAAACAAGGGTGACGGAGAAGCTTTTCACTGAAGCATGAAATGAGAATTGGACGATTTTTACTGGTGGAAAATAAACACACACACACACACACACACACACACACACAGCGTAGCACTTAAAATTCTGACCCCATCACTTGCCCTCACCCCCCCCCCCCAAAATATCTCCTCCTCCCCGTCTAAACTTGGTGGCGTGTGTGTGCGTGCGTGCGTGCGTGCGTGTGTGCGTGCGTGCGTCCGTCCATCAATACGAGACATCAGTAGAATGTAGAAACTGGAGATTTTCTCAAATATCGATCACTCTGTTATGTCCCCCCCCCCTCTCCTCTGTGTTTTTGCATCACACCTCAATGAGGCTCAGACTTCCTGTCTGGCATCTTTGTTGCTTCTTTTCCACAATTACATTTGTTTCCTGCTGCGGTGAAAATCATTTATTTGAGTCATCAACCTGTTAGCTGCAGATTGAATGAGTGAAACTACAGCGTAACTGAGGGACAACGACTGAATCGGAGTCTGACAGTATCTTACACACCGCTGCGGACGCCATCCGCTCCATACACCTCGATCACAACCACAGATTTCTCAAGGTTTGAAAATATAGCGTAAGAAAAAAATTCAACGAAATATGTAACACAGGTCTGGTTGTTTTTTGACATTTGAATGAGGAAAAGTCACGGACTAAACTTTTGAGACAACAAATCTTCAGGTCAGACGTGAAATAAGTATCGCGTATGCATTTAACAGATAACCGTCTCTGTCTGCTGCAGCTTCACAGAGACGAGCGGAGGATTCCCAGAGTTTTCCAGACAGTGAAACAATTTTAATTCTGTCGACGTGGAGCCGAGGTGAACCAGAGAGATCAGGTTCAAGTTCAGGTCTTTGACCTGCCTGAAGACCTCTACTGTGTGGTCTTATTATCCCACCAACACACACACGCAGACTGAGCCCCCCAAACAGACCAGCTAATTGGAGATGTTGTATCGCCTCCCTCATGTCTCTTGCTCTTTCTGTTTCTTTCACTCACACACACACACACACACACACACACACACACACACACACACGCACACACGCAAAACCCAGTGGGAATTGGCAGCTCGGAGCGAATTGAGAGAGAAGGCAGAAAGTCATTACTTTTCTCACTAGATGTGTGTGTGTGTGTGTGTGTGTGTGTGTAATCCCTCCATCAGTATGCCGGTCATGCTTTGTAACAGAAGGAAGGAAATTGAAGAGAGAGAGAGAGAGAAGTAGAGGAGGGGGAGAATAAGAGGAGGGGGGGGCGACAGTTCAACATGGACTTCTTTTGATTACAGATGGTAAATGTGCCTCAGTCACCACCACCACCTCCTCCTCCTCCTCCTCCTCTTCATCGTCACCTCACTCCCTTCACTCGGGGGATTTGTGGTGGACGTGAGAAGAATCGCTGGCCTCCCTGCATGTGTGTGTGTGTGTGTGTGTGTGTGTGTGTGTGTGTGTGTTCTCCTGTATTCTGTGTGTGAGAGGTGGTGTTTTTATGTCAGTGTTTTTTTAAAAACCGGGGTCACGGACCTTCAAATGTGACATCAACTGAAGCTTCTGTCATTCACTCTTCACTTTGATCTCACCTTCATTAACTCAAGAGAGGATTGAAAAAAAGCCACAATTTGCAGTTTTATTCCTTGTCAGCGCCGCCCTCCTCCATCCCTCCTCCATCCCTCCTCCATCCCTCCTCCATCCCTCCCCCATCCCTCCCCCATCCCTCATCCCTCCCTGACACCCGTCCGTCATCCGATGAGCCGTCATCAATATGCTGATTAATTCAGTGCGTTCAATGCACTTAACTAAATGGGAAACAGTCGTCTTTCGGCAGTGAGCTGATTTACTCGATGATTTTATGTTCTTGGGGTAATTTATACCTTTATAGACTGTGGGAGGAGAGAGGGGGTTTACTCTGCAACATCACGGCCTTCTCTGCAAAACCACCACTACGCCCGGGATTTTTGACCATCTTAACTCCTGTTTTGCTTTGAAAATACTTATCTAGTTTGTCTTTACTTGTTTTTTTTCTTCCTGTCTTTGTCTGGTTTCCCTCCTCTGTGACTGTCCGCCCCGTCCTGATGTGTTTCACCTGTGTTCAGTTGTCTCTACCGCCTTTGTGAATTTAGTCTCTGTGTGTGTCTTTAGTCTTAGTCCCTCCTCAGTCTTTTTTCTCGGCGCGTATATGTCCCATCCTGTTCACTTCTGCTCAGTTTGGATCAGTTCAGTTTATTCCAGTTGGTTCCAGAATAAAATCTCTGGTGTATAAATCTAAAGGATTTAAGAAATAAGAGTGAAACAAGTTTAGACTTCAGCCGTTATACTTTAATAAGTTTTTTTTCAGTCAATATCAACTCAGTATAAAAAAAAACCACTCAGACTATTTCCTATGTATATTTGAGATGTTCAAGTTGAAAATGAATGAAATAAAATGATGTAATGAGCTTGGGCGGAAAAATCCCTGCGAGCAGAGCAGAAAGTTGAAGGACGCACGTTTCCAAACTCCGTCCTGAGGATTGACCTGCGGCGCCACAAGATTAGATCATTTCCATTTTTTTATTCATTACATTCCATCTAATATAATGCAGACAGTCAAATAAGTGAATTTTACTTTATGCTCTTGAATGAGTCAAGGTGAAAGAGAGAAACATGACCTGACAGCTCATATTCGCCTGCAGCTGATTTGTGCAGTGGTTTATATCCTGCTCATCTCCGCTGTGAGCTCAGCGTGAGACGACCAGGACCTGAGAAAAAACAACCAGAATCAGACGGAACAGTGGAAAACATCCTGTAAGAGGCGCCTCATTAAAATGATCTTGATGACGACCTGAACACAGAAGCTGTCACTTTAAATAAGATAGAAAAAAAACAATGGTGTCTGTTTGACTGAGTGAGTGAAAATGACTCCGCTGCCGTTTCACTCTCGGCTGTCAATCATGATGTCTCGGCCCGTTTTTATTGCATCAAATAACTAATTAAAAACCAAACTTATCAGAAACATGAACACTTGAACATACATCAGTGTGATTAGAACTACCTAAATTGACTGAAACAATCTTTATTTGACATGTATTTTTTTGGTTTGGTCCATGTCCCAGCTGCTAACATGGAGGGGGCGGGTTTATGATCTATACTGCAGGCAGCCACCAGGGGGCGAACAAGATTATTAGACTTTTGGGAGCTGTCATGTCATCCATCTTTATTTACAGTGTGCGGTTTATCCTCTGACAGTGTTGTCTGTGAGAACACTGATCCGGACAGAGTAGACATCTGTCCTGGCTGTGTGTGTGTGTGTGTGTGTGGGTGTGGGTGGGTGTGGACGTCAGTCCGAGCTGTGGACAGAAAGTTGTAGACGAGTCTCAGGTCGTCTGGTTAACTCTCCCTTCTGTCTTTGTTCGTCTTTGCAGGACTGAACTCAGCAGGAGAGGGGACACGATCAACAGGTAAACCTCTTCAGTGATTCAACCACTCAAACACAAACTCTGTTCAGATGATCTGAGCTCATGGAGCGGGTTCATTTAGCTTGTGTCCAAATCCACTTTTGTGAGTTTAACAGTATAGAATCGTTTAGTTTTAGAGGTCAAGAGGACATGTGACAGGTCAAGCTGATAGTGAGCGCCCCCTGCTGGATCACGGTTTGACAAGCTTCTTGACTGTGCGTTTTGAATATGAAATTTTCCACGTGCGTTTGAATGATAAGCAGGAGCAAAAACTGAAACCGAACACACTCTTTTATTGCAAGGACACAGATGGGAGGAGTCAAGGCCGACATGCACACACACACACACACACACACACACACACACACACACACACACACACACCATTCCCTTGTTGTGATCCAGTAACAGGAGCCTCACATTCCCACATTCCTGATTAATGATGCAGGTTGGACTTAAACAATGAAATCACACACAAACAAACACACACACAAACACATAATACATTTCATTTATAGAGCACTTTTCGTTGCTAAAAGCAATCTCATGAATACGCTGTTTGTACTATTGACCTTCATGTGATCAGTCCCAGGACGATGTAGTTTAGAGCCTAAAGAGAATGCAATTTGAATTTCTAGAAGTGAAAAACCCAAAACCCAAAACGTGTGCTCCTAGGAAGTGTCAGTTTGTGACAAACGTTCGGAGACTAAATGGGAAAATGGAGGATGTGGACAACATGTCACCCCACTGACGCCTTCACGTCCAGCTCAGAACTCGCTCGATGTATGATCTGATTAAGACGTTGAGACGCTGGGAGACGTTGTGGTTCAATCCCGACTTTTGATCAATTAAAAGATTAAAAGCCACAAAATTCCAACAGCCCCTTAGATACTTCCAGGTACAGAACTGTGGTCAGACCTACGGTCACTGGTAGTGAGAACGTCACCAAGTTACAGGAGACGGGTTCCCTTTGCACCACTCTTCAAGACAGTGACAGAAAATGATCAAAAAAAAACTGGTGTTGATTCTGAAAATAACAGGTCGGATTTGACAAGAGTAGTCAGAACAGGTAAAACTCATCGGGATTAACACAGGTGCGACTCCTTGTGATGCATCAGGTGTAGGAGGCGAAACGAGCAGTGTGGAGGTGTTGGTGCGGGGCATTAGTGTTTTTCTTAGCTCTAAACAACGAGTTGTTTTCTGCGTCGTCGACGAGAGACGAAGGTGAAACAGTGAAGACGAGGAAGAGTTTTGGTTTCAGTGTGAACTCTGTGCTGCCTCGACGATTCTGGTTCAGCTCCAGGTGACCTGCACTCCCCCACATTCCTCTGTGTGTGTGTGTGTGTGTGTGTGTGTGTGTGTGTGTGTGTGTGTGTGTGTGTGTGTGTGTGTGTGTGTGTGTGTGTGTGTGTGTGTGTGTGTGTGTGTGTGTGTGTGTGTGTGTGTGTGTTCCCACGTGTTTCTGATCACCGAGTGGAGTCAGAGCCAGACGTGGACGAGATGAGACAGAAAGGAGGCGTACAGTAAACCTGCGCACAAACAAACAAACAAAGGTGGAAAAGAAAGGAAAACCGAACATTTTTGTTAGGAGGATTGAACCTTCAGCAGAAACAGGTCAGAGGAACGTCAGTAACATCAATCACTGATACACACACACATATTGTTAACCTGCCACGCTGACAACACGTTCTGTCCGCAGTGACCACTGGGAGTGTGTGTGTGTGTGTGTGTGTGTGTGTGTGGGTGTGCGCCACTGTGGTCCGAAATTTCTGTGGAAAACTAAGTTTAAACAGGAAACAATTGGTGCTTCATCACCTTTGTTTTTCATCAGTTGATACATAACAGTGAACAATGTTTTACCCGAGGAGGTTATGTCGTTTGTTAGTTTATTCATTGGTGACTGGCTGATATCTATGAGTGCGTGCAATTTGGTGTGTTTTCAGAGGACTGTTGAACCTTGGAGGAGGTCTGAGCTCTGCTGAGGGACTTTCTATTTATTTTTTATGTTTCAGCTTCTCAGATTTTTATAACTTCTAGTTTTATAAGTCACTGTGTATTATTCTTAATTTAACATCTGAGTTGTTTGGGCAAAAACAATATACTCTATCTGAATGTCAGTGTGGGATTCAACTGTGAGAAGCACATTTCTGCCATTTTCTGACATTTTCTAGACAGAAACATTGATCAATGAATCAATAATCAAAATAACAAAATATTGGTTAGGTGCAGCCGACCCCGCGTACAACTTGCTCCACAGCACCGTCGGTGTTTAGGACCCTGACATACGGCGAACCTGATCCAAGTCTGACACAACATGCTCATGTAATAAATCTACATTCATCAGGGTTAGAAGCCTCGTGAAGCAGCAGCAGCAAATAAATACTGAACCATCATATATCAAACATGCTGCTTATACACGGAGTGAGTCTATAGGAACATATAGTTCTGTGTGTGTGTGTGTGTGTGTGTGTGTGTGTGTGTGTGTGTGTGTGTGTGTGTGTGTCTGTGTGTCTGTGTGTGTCTGTGTCTGTGTGTCCGTGTCCAGTGGTCATGTCCCTACAGAGCTCTCCCGCTCTCCTCCATCAGCCTATTTTTGTCTCTGAGTAGGCAGAATGGATGAACCGCCCGGAGGGATGGAGAGGGGGATGAAAAGAGTGAGAGAAATGGAGGAGGAGGAAAGTGTATGTGATGTCCTCTCTCTCTCCCTCTGTCTCTCTCTCTTGTGTTGCTTGGTGAAGTTTGCCTCGAACCTGTTTTGTTTGCAGTTTGTCATAAAGCAATTGGAGCTGATGGACAGAGACGGGGGCGGAGGGGGGAGTATGGTTTCAGGCCCTGGACAAGAAATTGTAAGAAGTGAAATCGTGGTACTTTGGGGACGTGACGTCAGGACTTTTAGTTTCTGTTACCGTGGGGAACCACTGGTCCGCCCTCAAGATGGTGCTTCGTACAAAAACATGGTGTAAATATAAAGTTTTGCTTTCATGTGTTAATTGTTTGTGTTTTAGTCAGTGTTCCATAATCATATATTCATATGATTTTTTGGGGATGAGATAATATCTGCCAATTTATCACATACTTATCACAACATGGAACAGCCTGCACATTTATGGCTTGAACGTGTTTTTAAAGGTCGCGTGTAAGTGAACGTGCTCAGAAGTTCTCCCCCTGCGATGAGTGTGGTCACACAACACGTGACAGCCCTTTTCTTCGACTTCGATCCACAGAGGCTGAGTGTGGCTGCATCGCTCCAGCCTTCAGCTTCGTGACACGACTGAGGTCAGATTGAGCCGGCCGGCGGCTCTGCGCAAACATTCGGTCGATAAAACCAAGCGGAGTGAATTCACAGCGCGCCCGAGAAGGGAGGCAGCAGCTGCTTCTCCCCCTGCTGCTCGGAGGGAAGCAGCTGCTGGTGTGGCGGAGGATACCGCCTCAGGGACTCACAGCGACACGCACGCCCCCAGAGCTCTCCTGTGGGCCGGTCAGCGGGCTACCAGGTGTGGCTGGAGGACGGGTGAGAGGAGAGGGGTGGAGAGGGAGGCGGAGGAGGTGGCAAGTGTAACTCGTGACCGCTGCTCTGCCGCCCTCAGCTATGTGCAACCACAGAAAAGAAGATAAATAAATAAAGAAGACAAATGTCCCCTCCTGTGGAGGACAAAGTGAATCTTCCCTCTGGCTCCTCTCCGCTGCTGTTTCAGAAACTCGAGAGCAGAGGAGGAGACGACAACAGAGCCGGAAGACGGAGGAGAAATCCTGAGAAAATCCTGAGAAAAAACACTGAGCTTGCCTTCGCACTGATGTGTTTTCATTTTAAAATGAAAACAACCTCCTTCCAGACAAACGTTCTAGCTCCGTGTCAGACATTATCTGATGATTTCTTTTCTTTGAGCAACGACGAGGTGGAACTGTTACTGAGCGTTAGAAACACCTTGCACCTTGTTTCTGATGAGAACTATTGCGCACACACACACACACACACACGCGCATGCACACGCACACGCACACACACACACGCGCACGCACACACACACACACACACACACAGGTGGTGTGCAGCAGAGGAGGTGAGATCCTCAGTTTCCTGTTAGCTTCACCAACTTCCATTATTCTACCTGTGGAGGTTTGTTGGTGTGTGTGTGTCGGTGTCGTTGTCGGTGTGTGTCAAATATTGTTTCAGTGTGCATGTGTCTCAACATTTTGCGTGTGTATGTCTTTCCCCAAAGACCTACATCACTGGCACAGTGCCTTGCTCGAGTAATTACAACACACACACACACACACACACAGACACACACACACAGTCTCAGGTGGAGGATGAGCAGTAGCAGCTGTTACCATGGTGTCACTATCACAGCCAACTGACTGACCGTGTGTGTGTGTGTGTGTGTGTGTGTGTGTGTGTGTGTGTGTGTGTGTGTGTGTGTGTGTGTGTGTGTGTGTGTGTGTGTGTGTGTGTGTGTGTGTGTGTGTGTGTGTGTGTGTGTGTGTGTGTGTTATTGGTAGAGGTGTGGGTCTCTACCATGTCACAATTTGTCACATTAACCTCAGATGTTACCGGATTAAGTGGACATCAGAACATTTCTTAATATGATGAATTTTTTTTTAATACAAAATCTTAAAGGTCAACAAAAAACAACAACACTTTTCTGGCCTTTATTTGATGCCATGACTGAGGAACAGAAGAGGAGATGCCACAGTCTCCTGCTTGTCTGCGGAGGCGTAGCACTCAGCTCGGGCGCTGATTATATTTTCCTCACATGACTGAACTTATTTCTATTTTCTCCCAAGGGCACAAAGCTGACCCTTGTTTTTAGCTCACTTTGAATTAATCTGTCTCTCTCTTTGGTCCGGAATATTCTACCAATGGAAATTCCCGTCCCCAGAAGTCTCTGTTGAAACCAATTTTTTATATATATTTCTTTTCTCATAACTGCTCTCAATAGTTACTTCATGAATCAAGCTGTAATCACACACTGGGTCCGTGGGCCACAAAGGGGACCTTTATCAGGCTTCATGAGGTCGGCACTCGACCACATCGTATTTCAGACTGAAACCATTCACGGCCTCTGATTGGTTGGTTCTACAGCGATGAGCCTCTTGTTGGAGTCTATTTTGACTTTTATGTGATTTTCATGCCTCCGGCTGCAGACTGATCCCAGTTCACACTTAAAAAAAAAAAAAAAAGGAAACACAATCGGCGACAAGCGATGTGTCTGTCAGCAGAGATTTACTGTTACACATTCGAGGGGTTGAACCGTGATCATACGGTCGAGACAAACGACCTGAAACCACATGAAAGGATCTGAACTAAAAGACGCTGATTATCTGAAGATCTGAGACCGTCTGTTTTTATGTTATAATGAAGCCTATTGTATATGGCCAGAAGTAAGTGGACACCTGACTCAGGTTTTTGTAAATTTAAGTGTCTGCTTGTGTTTTTGAGCTGCATTTTACATTATAATGTACTTGACTATAGAGGTTTTTTTTTACCCCTGAGTCCATTTTCATTGGGCCATCAACATGCTAGTGAACCCCACTCATTAGGATACACACACACACACACACACACACACACACTGAGCAGCGAAGCTGCTGCTGTTCACACATGCTGCGACTGTTAATCTGTGACCTTGGAAATGGTCTCAGGACATTTGCACTTCGTTGATAAGTGAGTGCACCCGCCTCTAGGGGGCGCTAACAGGACCTTTACCATGTTTACTGACGTTGCCTGTTTTTGTGTTTGTGGGTTTTAAACTGATGTGTTTGTGTTCCTTTGTTTTAGGTCCCTGCTGAGCCGAACACTGTTGTAACACTCAAGAGCTTCTGCACAAGGTAACACACACACACACACACACACACACAAAACCAATTAGTAATTAATCTGCGAGTGTGTGATGAATTCTTTGGTTCGTACCACCTGCTGTCAGCCGCTACAATCGGTCAGATACCACATCCATCATGAAAACACACACACACAATCGGTGAAGTGTGTTTCTGTATCTATGGTTATGTTTGGTGCGTGTGAAAATGCTTTTACACAGCTGATAGTTTGCATTGTGAAGCAGCTGTGTGCGCCTATGCGTGTTTGTGTGTGTGTGTGTGTGTGTGTGTGTCGTTGTTCGTAGTTCTGCTTATTTCAACATTTTAATGTGTCTGTCAGAGCAGCCAGAGGTCAAAAGGTCAAGTAGCGCTGCAGCTAACTCACTAACTGATTAGTTCAGCCTGCTGCTGGCAACAGAACTCACAGCAGGAGGTTTACACACACACACACACACACACACACACACACACACACACACACACACACACACACACACACATACACTGCCAAATGATGCCAGAGGCCCAGTAGGCAGTAGCGTGCCATTACTCTCTCTCTCTCAGTGGATCTTGTTTCTGAGGCGCCTCAGTGGCTCAGTCACTGCACAAGTTGGAAACTCTCCCAGTCTTCATCCTCTCCTCCTCCTCCTCCCTCCCCTCTCCTTAATGTCATCTTCATGTTTCTGCTGTTTTATTAAAACAGTTGTGTTGCTGTCATTATTCTCTCCTTTGAGCGGCTTGTCACCACGTCACTGAACGTCAGTAAAGGTTTTGTGTCTTCGGTGAACGGACTCGAGAGACCAACTGAGAGAGTTTACAGGAAATTGGGTGGATTATGGAAATATGAGGGATATGTATTCATTGACGTTTGTGTGTGCGTGTGCGTGCGTGCGTGCATGCGTGCGTGCAGGATCACTCAAACACTACAGAACAGATTTCCATGAAATGTTGTGCAGGGGTGGGGCGTGACCCAGAGAAGAAACCAATAAATGTCGGACTAGATCTGGAAAAACGGGTCCAGGCATTTTTTTTTCTTCACTTTCTTTAACGTGGCAAGAGATGGAGCCTCGGTGGAGGTATTCGCGTGGTCCTGTGGTTTGTGTGAACCAGTTCCAACACGTCGTCAAAGTGAATGTGTTTTAACTCGCCATGTTGTCATCCACCCTGTGCTGTGGTTTCTCACAGCTTGGCCTGTTTGTGTCTCAGAAGCATAGTGGACTCTCTGCTTTAGTGAATATTCCTGCTCCCCAGAGGATGAACCCTGACAGAAATATAACAGCTTCAGTAGCTTAATCATTAGCATGTTGTTAAATTTCTCTGAAGTTGCCTCCTGAACACTGACAATTTGAATAATCCCAGTCAAATCTCATTTTGTGTTTGTGTTGTTGTTTTTTGCACACATCGTGTCAGGCTGTATACCTTTACAACCTGAGTATAGGGGCAAAAACAAAACGGAGATTGTTGGAGGAGGAGAGTGATGGAAGCAGCGGCAGCACCACTTTCCGTTCTCTGGGATTAATGTATAATGGTCTTTTTCTCACATGCTTGTATGGAGATGGATGATAGATAGATAGATGGATGGATAGATAGATAGATAGATAGATAGATAGATAATTGTAACTTCTCTTTCGCCTCTGTTAAGCCTCATATCACAGCAGCCGATAATAATCAGCATCATGTACGGTTGCCATGACGACATCACTTGAGTCAAGAGAGGAAGGTGTTCTTTTAGCATCTCTCTCTCCCTCTGTTCCTCTCTTCCTCTCTCACTTTGACAAATTTTCCCCCCAAACTCTCCATCATTTGTAGCAGGACTGGATTTGAATCTGAAAGCTCTTTTGTTGTCGGTCTGAAAGGAACTCACACACACTCTCCCTCCGCCCCCCTCTCTCTCTCATAGTGAGGACTTAATCAGCCAACCCAGTGCTGCAGTAACTGTGAAGAATACAGAGCAGTGAAGATTCAGCTGTTCACTGCACAACAAATTAATTTCTAAATCGTCCGCACTGGTAGAAAAAAAAAAAAAATCAGACAAAACATCACGACACAGTGTGATGAGACTGTTAGCGGAGATTAGAAAAACAACCTGACCGTGTTTCACGTGATAAAGCTAACATCTTAAAAAGGTCCTATACCGCCACATCCAGCCCCAGCACTGGGGTACGTGATCGTCCCATCGACAGTGTTTTATAAAAAAAATCAAGATTCATATTTAATTAAAAATGAAAATGATCAACCTGGTGTTTAAGTCAACTCACACAATCATAGAAAACAATCGAACGTCTGACTTCGTATTCGTAGCATTTAAACTTAGAGAGCAGTTTGTTTGTTTCACAGGAGAATTACACAAAAACTACTAAGCAGATTTACACTTGGGGGAAGGTTGGGACATGGGCCAAGAAATAACCCATTACATTTTTAAACCAGACAAAGGTGCAAATCCAGAAATGTTCTATCACTTTCTTTAACACTGTGAGATAGGACGGGGTTTTTTGTGTGGACATTTTCATATAGATTTCCCAGGGAATATATCATGGATCTTGATGAAATGAAATCAGGCATATTTAGGGGACTGATATATATGAGTGTGTGTAATAGTGTGTAGCTCGATTGGGTTGAAGGAGACTGTTGGGCCTTGGTAGAGGTATGAGATATCTGCTCATTATATATTCATTGTTGCTGTAGAAATAGTAGTGTGATTATGGTTTAGGTCAGAGATAAGGGTCAAAGGTCAGGATTGGATGTCTTGCTGTGAGCTGCTGTGACTCAGGTTAATGATACAAAATGAAAGCTTTTTGTTCCTCAGCTAAGAGCTCAGCTGTAACACACAAACACACACACACACACACAAACACCGGTGGAAAACTGTCAGTGATCCAAGTTGTGTGTGTATGTGTGCGCCCGTGTGTGTGTGTTAGAGGTGAGTGTTTAACATGATCACAGCTTTCTAATGGAGGTAGTAATTACCTTCTGTTAGCCTGCCAACACAACTCACCTGTGTGCGCACACACACACACACACACACACACACACACAAACACCACGGTGTTCAACATGGTGCTGGCATTGCAGATGAAGACCAGTGCTGTGTCTCAAATCAGATACTGCTACTGTCCTTATACTCACCTGTAGCACACTGTGTGTTCAGTATCCTCACCTGTACTAAACTGCGTATTCTGTATACTCACATGTTGTGTACTGTTTACTCAATGGTGTAGTGTTGTCTAAAATCAAACATGGAGGTCGTGCTCTTACCTGATAAAATGTTGTATTTATATGAACAAAATGTTTTTGCGCCTTTACAGATTTGTAGATTCTCTTTAGATTTGAAGTAAATCTGCTAATCAATGATTTTTTAACTGATTGATGTGAGAGTGAGTGGATTAATGCTGGTGGAGCCGTTTTCAATGCATCATTATCATCATTATTAGGACTGTTGTTACTGCATCGAAACACACTGACGACCAACGTGGGGACTCAAGGAATTAAATCTGTCGAATCATTCCTCCTTGATGTGATCAGTCGCGTGGTTCTTGTTGTCGACTTGCCACAGCAAACAGCAGTGCGGCGACAGCACAGAGAAGCCACTGAGATGTGTGAGGGTTGTTTCATTAGCATTTTATCTCATCGGTGATGAGTTTCTCTGCGAGAGACGTTGAGAGCAGCCTCTCACCCGAGGACAAAAGCCTGTCGATCAATCTGATCTGTCACTCGCTCCACATGTGTCTGTGCTCGTCATCCGGCAGAGCTGCGAGATAAGAGGAGTTCATTAGTCAGATAACTCGTCTCACTCTGGTCTCCACCGCGTCTTCTTTCTCTTTCTGCTGCTCTACTGTTCATCCTCTTCTTCTCCCTCGTATCAAAACGCTCGTTCCACCTCTTTTCTTTCCTCTCACGTCACTTCCTTCTGGCTTGTTTCGATCATTTCTTCCTCTCGTCAAATGTTTGCATTTGACACATTTCACGTACGTTATATTACCAAGTGCACTTGGGCGCGTTGTTGCTTTCATCAAACCAGAATCTGCAGGAAAATTACCATGAATGTATATCAAAGCGGAAGTTTGCATTTCACCTGAAGCACTGCTTGTCATTCGTCAGGCTACACACAAACAGCAGCGTCTCTGTTGTTTTCTTTGTTGGCTCATTTCCAGAGTAAACCCCGCCTCTCAGCTGGGATTGCCTTCCGCGTCCCGCGACCCTCAAAGCATAAGCGGATATTTTAGCTTCCTTTCTGTTTCTAACGTTAGCTCTCTGTGTTTGACTGTTGGGCGTCTGCAGGCCACTTGTGTGAAAATTTACAAGTGCGGGTTTTGCTCTGATGTGGCTGCTTAGGGATTCATCCTTCGGGGACCATGAATACTCAAAGTAAAATGTTGATATTGTTCGGTGAAAAAAAGCCTGATGCCTCAACACTGTCTGCTACAAATATAAGTTGTTGTCCCACTTATGTTGTGGTGCCGATCATAATCGCTGCCGTGATTGTTTGTGCAGTTTGGCTCTGGTTTTAGTCGGATGTCAGTAGTGTCTTTCTTAACAGTATTTTTATTAACTGTTTTGTTGTTTTTTACGTTGTGACGGGGGCCGATTACCATATTTATTTTACAGTACAAGTTTTCATTTTCTAAAGACAACACAGTCACTCTCAGTTGTCAGGTTAATTTCATTAGTACAAGCTGCTCGCATCCCATGTAGACACTGCGATGGATGGATGGATGTAAAGTGATGTGTACATGGGGAGGAGGGTGATGTGTGGAGCACCCATAATACAGATGGGGAGGTGTCTAGATGGAGGGAGCATAAAAAGATGAGTAGAGGTGTAAATGA
The DNA here is from genome assembly GCF_022379125.1 of Scophthalmus maximus. NCBI lineage: Eukaryota > Metazoa > Chordata > Actinopteri > Pleuronectiformes > Scophthalmidae > Scophthalmus > Scophthalmus maximus. The sequence goes on from NC_061517.1 coordinate 7,213,533, forward strand.
AGCAGTGGTTGGAGCCTGTGGTGGAGTGTAAATATGGAAAAGAGAGAGAGAGAGAGAGAGAGAGAGAGGGGGGGGAGAGAGAGAGAGAGAGAGAGAGAGGGGGGGGGGGGGAGAGAGAGAGAGAGAGAGAGAGAGAGAGAGAGAGAGAGAGAGAGAGAGAGAGAGAGAGAGAGAGAGAGAGAGAGAGAGAGAGAGAGAGAGAGAGAGAGAGAGAGAGAGAGAGAGAGAGAGAGAGAGAGGGGGGGAGAGAGAGAGAGAGAGAGGGAGAGAGAGAGAGAGAGAGAGAGAGAGAGAGAGAGAGAGAGAGAGAGAGAGAGAGAGAGAGGTCTTATTGCTTGATGATACTTCTGTCTTTATGTTCTATTCATGTTAGAGGTCCTGAGTGTGTGTGTGTGTGTGTAATGTATACCCTGACAGTGTTAAAAAGAACTTGATAAGTTCATAGGCGAGAATTATTGTCCGGAATTCTCTGTACGTTGAGACGATGCTGAGGTTGTGCCATGATTTCAGTTCAATTTTCATTTTGACAATATATTTACACTCCCTGAAGACTTCTAGGTTTAGATGGACGACCCGTCTCCATTTCCTCCCATAAATGAAGCTAAAATATCTCACATTAGGGCGCCCTCATCTTGTGCCATTGACGTCATTTGGAGCCAGAGTCTGGTTAGTAGTTATCATAGAGTGGAGCCGTGGAATCGAGGTCCCGCCCATACACCCGCTCGACAAGTCATAAGTCAGTCTCAGCTGCCAATCATGATGTCTCAGCCCAAATACCTAATTAAAAACGCAAACTTGTCAGAAACATGAACACTTGAACAGACATCAGTGTGATGAGAACTACCTTAAATGACAGAAACCGTCTTTGGAAACATTAATTTAACGTCCATGTCCCATCTGCTAACACGGAGGGGTTTATGACTTATACCGCCGTCAGCCACCAGGGGAACAAAAGTGTTTCTCGTAGAGAGAAAATGGCCTCCAGCAGTTGTTTGATGAACGACAGAGGCTGATGACTCTGGCTTTGGTTTCCATTTCAAATCAATGAATTCATTCTGACTCACAGCTGTGGTCATTAAACAGCAGAAATGAATTCAGAGGAGGTTCTAATATAATGTAGATAACACTGCTGTTGTCCTGGGAAGTCGAGGTTTAATTTGTGTTTTTTTCTTTTTTTAAACAGTCCCAGAGAGTCCAGGTCTGAATCATTTATCTGCAGTGTGGATGTGAAGATGCAGCAGAGTGATGACTCTCATCACTTTGACGCTCTCCGGCTGCTTTATTGATGAGGAGGATGTCAGCAGCTCCACAGGACCATCAAATTCAAAACGTACATCGCCTCTCCACTTTCCGCCTGCCGATGTTCCGTATCACGGATGTCACAGGAGGACGGCATGACCTCTTGTGTTTCTACCACCATCAGAAACAGCTTCAGCGTGCATTCAAATAAACTCTGAATGTACAATAGTTCTGGGATATTCTTACACCTGCAGTTCAGCTAACCTTGATTGTCTTCAGATAACGGTCACGCCATCACATTTCTGGTGATTGACAATAAATCATGAAACACTATCAGTTATGTCTTGGTGAGCTCTTCATGACACCAGAGAATAACAAATCCATCAGAGTCTGTAATGACCCCGATGCTAATGTTTGTTAGCGACAGCAGCTGAGCCTCATATGTCCAACAAATAACAACAGTAGAGCCAGTTCCTCACCACACCCAGACAGGCGACACGTTAAAGGAAAGACCTGGACCGTGGCTCAGTAAAAAAAAGTAATGTTGGATTTTACTTTCACTTCAATCACTACATTAGTTACAGAATCTCAAGGAATTCCTAGGATGCTTTGCAAGGTTCTATTGGTTATCGAAGAGCTTCTCACAAACCTTTAGAGGTCGATGGAAGGGGTTCCACCAGGTTGTTCCGTTATTGAAGATGGTATTATTTTCTGTTCGTCCTTCGGCAGGTTAGAGGTCCTTTAAGACGTAGTGATTATGTGAGGAAGGTCTTTCAGGCTGTTCTGGGGGTTGTGTAGTAGGTTCACGTGGTCGTTGAAGAGATTCTATGGTCGGTTTAGGAGGATATTTGTCATTAAGAGGGTTGAAGTGGTCCTTCGGGAGGTTGTGGAGGTCCTATAAAAGGTGGTAGTGGTCTATGTGGAGTTTCTACGGGTCTTAAGGAGGTTCTCATTATCATCAAAAAGATTGTATGTGTAGTTCTGAAGGTTTGAGTGATGAATGACAATGTTCCTAGGGTCCTTTAGAGGGCTAATGTGGTGTCAGGAGATTAAAGTGGCCATTGAGGAGGTTCTATAGGTAATCAAGGGTTTTTTAGACAAATCCTTCCCACTTCATCTTTTTCTTCTGTCTTCAACATCGACAATCAAAGTCGAGACAGAAAGTTGAGTTGTCTTTACTCTCTGTTTCTCCTGTAAACTGAGGTGAAAGACGGTGAGGAACAGGGAGAAGGAGAGAGGGAGATGAGAGAGGGAGATGAGAGAGAGAGAGAGAGAGAGAGAGAGAGAGAGAGAAGGGGTGGAGCAGGACGGAGGAGGGCGAGCAGCAGCAGCTCAGCTGTTATTACAACAGCGGAGAGCGTGCAGTCGTCGAGGGGAGACCGAGCCGTTACCACGGGGATTATTATCATGTTTGCCGCCGCGGCAACGGCCAACGAGACCTGAACTGAAGAGAGGTTGTCGGTTCGGCAGTCGGACTGAGCCTGTGAGCAAGGCAGTGGGGAACCATGAGGCCAAGGTAGGAAGGAGAGAGAACAAGGACGAGGAGCGATGTGAGGCTGAATGAAGCAAAAGACAAAGAGGAGCAGAAAGAAATAGAGAAGAGGAGGAGTGAGGCTGAGAAGAAGAATAAAGGTCTTTGACAAACGTTTGTGAGGAAGAAAAAGAGGAAGAGGAAAGGAGAAGTTATGGTGTCTGCACAGAGTTTCAGGGTATTTCTGTTGTCGATCTACTCCGTGTCCGTCTGACTTCTCTCCATGTTCATAAGAAGATGTAATATTCGCTCAGTTCCACTAAGTACACTGAGTTTGTCTTTTTCCTGGTCTCGTGTCTTCTCTGGGTTTGTTCTCCCATCTGATTCAAACTGACACATTTAGTCCGTGTCTCATCTCTTTCTGTCCTCTGTCTGTGGCCCTCAGCTCCGAGCCCAGTGGATCCTACTGAGACCGGGACGAAGTGAGTCGGGTCCTGAGAGAAAGTCCATATGTTGACTTCATATTAAATGCAGTTGCAGCAGCATAACTCTCCTGATTCTGATATTGGTTTGGATAGTGAACAGCATTTCACACCAACCACAAACTTAATGTCAAAGCAGCATCAGACCAAATTAATCTATGGACAGCTAACACAGGAAATGCAGGCTCATGCGTCATTACAAATTTGTGCCTAACTTTATTTACGTCACGTTCTTCACACAGAAAATAGACTCAAATGTTCTAAAAGGATATTCAATATTATGAAAAAAATAATGATAGGTTTGTTTGGTAAACATTTTTTGCCTTGCAGTTACAAGCCCTCACAAGTAGGAGGTGCTGAAACCCCCTCACCTGTACGTCCAGCGTCCTTTTACTGAAGTCATCACTTTTAATTCAGTCCCAATAAGACGTTATTCTGAACATTTGTCATAATTAGAGCAGCAATTTTTTACAAGTGTCAGTGACCTTGACCTTTGACCAAATTCTAATGAGTTTGTCTTTGAGTTCAAGAGTCCATGTGAAGGTTTGTGCCAAACCAACAGTGAATGTATCTGACACACACGCAGGCCAACCAGCAACCAGCAGTACGTGTGGATTTATCCGCGGCTGAAAATAGTCCCCTGAGAAATACTTTATGTTTGTTTGATAAAAATACAATGAGCGGCTGGTTTAGAAAAATTACTGAGGTGTTTTTAAGTCTTCAGTTACAACCAATGACCTCAGAGCTGAGAGTCACAGGCAGAGCGGGGAAGTGAGAAACGAACCCATCGTTGGTTTGGGCTTGCACAAATAAAAACCCACAAAAAAACCACTGTGGTGTGTTTTAGAGCTGCTCCACGTCTTGTGTGTCCTCAATTAGCTTTGGGCTTGAGTGCTGCACTGAGGAAAAGAGCAAAGCAAACAGAGGAAGGTTTACGGTTTCATCTTTCTACTTCTCCAAATAACGCTGTAAAGTGATATCACCGTGAATCCAACACAAAACTTTTTGTGCGGAGAACAGTGACTTGAGAAGACCCAGTTTCATTACAGGTTCAGGCTAGTGCAGCTGTATCACTCCACAGTCAGTAAAAAAAGAAAGATTGTGAAAAGTGACAATAAAATGTTCTTATTAATGGATTTTGTAGCTAGTTTAATTAAGTTTTGGAACTAGTTTCCTTTATTTGGGCACTTTGGAAGTATGTTCTTCACTATATTTATTTGTCAAAGTGCTTAATTAACGATTAGCAGTTTGTATTGTACTCGAACAGACAACTGTCAAAGCATCACATTAAAAAAACGTGTGTGTGTGTGTGTGTGTGTGTGTGTGTGTGTGTGTGTGTGTGTGTGTGTGTGTGTGTGTGTGTGTGTGTGTGTGTGTGTGTGTGTGTGTGTGTGTGTGTGTGTGTGTGTGTGTGTGTGTGTGTGTGTGTGTGTGTGTGTGTGATGACTGGCTAGAAAAAAAATTTTTTGATGTGAGATTGTGACTGGAAATAAATCCCAAACCGTAAATGTCCGCTGACAGGCAAGAAATATCATCTGACTTATTGATCAAATAGAAATAAAGATATTGGCAAATGTATTGATCTTTCCACGTGACATGCATGATGTACTGTATGAGCAAACCACAGCTGGCTCTGATAGATTAGACTAGGGGGCTGATCTCATACCACGGCAACATTACAATTTAAATTTTACATCTAACTGGCTACTTTCAGGAAGCAATGTGCTGACCTCTGACCTTCCTCCCTCACACTGACCTTTCACCTCTTCACTGGAAGACATATGATCAAAACAATAATGAACGGGCAGCAGCCGCTCTGCATCGCTGCTGCGTCGCTTCATTGACATTCACCAACATATTGAGTCGCTCCGCGACCAGCTGCGCCGGCGCCGAGACAACACCCACAGCTCATGAATATTAATGAGCAGGTAGATGGGACCGAGGAGCCTGAGCCAGAGAGGGCACATTGGGATGACAGACGACAGGATTCATGATCCCTGGGGCGTCTGGAGCGCTTGTTCACAGTTCAGGAGAGCGTGACTGCACGTGCCCAAATGCATAATGACGCACTGATAATGTGGTATGATACACTGTGCGGCCAAAAGTGTGTGGACACCTTCAAATTCCAGCTATATTTAACGTGATAGTTTATTTCTGAAATCTTGCTCGTGAATGCGCTGCTACACCAGCCTCCGCTCTTCTGTTGTCAGTGTTTTTCCGGCAGCTCCAGTTCACCCTGAAGGAGGTGGACGGGGTCGAGGTCAGGACCAGTTAACTTCTTCTGACTCACCGAACCGGGAGAACTGGTCCTGTGTGAACCTGACCTTGAACAGGAAAATTAGCCAAGTGTTCCTCCAAATTTTAACAGAATTTTTATTTTTAATTGGCTGATGAAAATGCTAATGAATGTGAGTTTGCATCCAGTGCCGTTATGCAAATTTGAGGAGTCGGTTTATCAAGATAAATAGCTGGTGGCGGTAATTTCCTGTCGGTGCAGAAGAAGAGGACACGACCAGATGAGGTCGTTAGCTCCAGTCGAAGCTCAGACGATGAAAATCATGTTTGTTTCGCGTACGAATGTTGTGCAGCTCTTATGTTTTTGTCTCTGTCTCATTTGTTTATTCTCAGACGATGATATTTTTCACGGATGATGTTTTCACTCCTGTCCGTTTGTTTGTTTGGTTGTTTGTCAGCAGGATTACTGAACACTACTGAACGTATTTCCATGAAACTTGGTTAAAGAATGGGATATGGACCAAGAAAGAAACGATTCAATTTTGTTGTGGATCCAGAAAAGGGCACGGATTAAGGAATTTTTTTGAACATTGTGACATTGTGTGGTTTTTTATATTTTCATTTATTTCCCCTGGAATAATTCATGGATCTTGATGAAAAAGTTCTGGCGTATAAATGGAACTGATGTGTATGAGTTTGCATAACTTGGTGCAGATCCAAATAAAAATCCGGATGTATCAGATTTTAATATAATTTCATAAGAGGACTGTTGGGCCTTGGCAGGGGTATGAGTTCTACTGTGATATTCTAGTTGAATGTGTATTCCTTATTTATGTCGCGAAATACTAAATACTAATCTAAATGTAATGTTTTTGACGTGGTGAGACATCATTGAAACAATTTCACCTATTAGAATGAACACAACACAATTCCTGATTTTTCTATTTTTCCTTGAGCAAAACTTTTTTTTAAGTTTTAAAGCCCTTAATTCTCCCCTGATGCACTGACGACCTCAAAACTTCATATGATCAAAAATGGGTTAAATGGCAAAACTTCATTTCCCAGTCTCCCTTGAATTTTAATCTTAAATAAAAATAAAAAGAACATATCTGTCGACTCATTAAAATCCCCAGGAGGAATATTTTGTTGTAACCTGTCATCTATAAAACTGGACTGTGACTCTTCTCTCACCTCACATTGCTCCTCCCATGTGTATTTCGAACTTTAAGGTTTATTTTTTTCTTTTTTTAAACAAGATATTATATGTTATTTAGTACTCGTGCTCCCCAGTCTTGCTGTCTGTGTGCTATCTGTGTGTTTACTGGTGCACTGCAGACTCCTGAGGCTGAGGTGAGGATATACTATTTCACCGCTCTCAGAGGAAAGCTCTGAATATCAAGTCAAACAAACTATCTGGAATCAAGAGCAGCAGCAGCGGCAGCAGCAGCAGCTTTATTTCAGACTGGACTTCATGAATATCAAATGAAAGAATGTATCAGGGCTCAAAACAGCGGCGTTGTTTTCAGCTGCTTGAAACGGCGCTGCAAAAGCTTTCACCTCCGAACAGCGAAGCATTTTAACCATTCTGGGTCTTGGTGATTAGACTGTGTCTAATTAATTGTTCATCATTAATCAAGGTTATTGGCTCATTTAAATCTCTCTCCTCTCGTGGAGGCAGCTCAGCTGAGCCTGAGGTGATTGTTAGGTCTGATGAGAGAATAACACAACTTTAAACTAAAGAACTCAGTGGAGAACGTACTGTACCTCCACCAGATCCAGCAGTTCCCTTAGTGTATGTGCACACAGTCATTAATATCAGTCTGCTAAATATGCCAGATTCTTTCATCAATACCAATGAATTATTACCTGGGGAATAGGGTGACAATGTTGAAAAAAAGTGATAAAAAAACCTCCTGAATCCTCCTTTTTGTCTGGATCCATACCAACATTTAATGGGTTCCGTCTCGGCCCATGTCCCGTCCTTCCACTGCAGTAGGTTTTGATCAAGCAGCTCAGAGACTTGTGTCTACAAGAGGCAAATCTGATGTAAATTTAGCCGCCACCTTCTTCTACTTAGTCACCTTTTCAGAGGAAACACCGCTCCCAGCGCTCCCGCTACGCTCCCAACGCTCCCATTCTGTAGGCGCTTCGAGCATGTGTCAAAACAACGACCCGTCAGCTTGAATTTCACTTGTGGAAGAGGAAGAAGTCACAGGGAGCCAATGTTTTGTGAGTATCGCATGTAGGGCAGGGGTAGGGCGGGATAGTTGTGTTGGTGCAGCAAAAAAAGTGCACGTTCTCATAATGGAGCACCCGGTTGCCATCGTGCCACCGCTCGGGTCATTTGTGCCGGCTGTCCGCCCTCAGGCGCCTCAGAACGCTGCAGTAGAACTTGGCGGCGACAGTCTGACCCTGGGTGATGAATTCACAATGCAAATGTTGTAGAAGCGCACAATTGGTCGTGCCCCTGACCTGGGCTCTTGGAGACTGTGGCTCTTCCTTTGACTAAATAATGCTGTTTGGTCTTTGGGTCTTAGCCGGAGACCAAACTCACGTCTCTGTGGATGATCCTCAGCCTGGATCGGACACTGAATTGAAGATAAATTCTCTTCCTCTGCCTCTTTTCAGTCACCAAACGACAAAACTGCGATCTGGTGATACAATCAAACAAGAGACATGTGGATGAATTCCTAAATGACATGAGCGTTATAGTTGATTCACCTTCATGGTGAAGAAACAGGGCCTCTGGTTTATCAATTAATGATATTGATGGAGTTGTAGATTCTTGAAGAAGAAAAACTTTAACACCAAACATCCAAGCGCTGGTTTCTGACCTGCTGCGATGTGGAGTCGGAGCGACCGAGACAGAAAATTAATCCTGCAGGTCGACTCGCGGGTTCATCTGGACTCGGGTCAGTTTTTAGGTCAGTTTCATAATGAGACTGTGATATAACATGAACGCGGTGAGCTGGATTACTGACGAGAGTCTGTAAGAGGAACCGTGTTGAGTTTAAACGGGGTCACTGCAGGACAGAACATGTGGTGGGCTGCACGGAGCCAACAGCTCCGCTTCAGTCCAGATGTTGGGTTCATCATCTGATCCATAAAGTGGGTTAAAAAATGCTACAGTGTTGGTTCAGAGGCTGCGAGTCTCTATCCTCAGTCTCACCGTTAAATAAATGTCTTATTTTCACCTGTGTCAGTTTGTGATGGGACAAAGTCCAAGAACAAACTCTTTCTGATCACTTTTCTTAACATTGCGATTCAGGGCATTTTTCCACATTGTCATCAGTTTCTCAGGAAATAAGCAGACATGTTTGTGGTGTTTGGATCAATGAGCTTGTAGAATTTGATGCAGATTATCAGACAACTTTCTCCTTCCTTTGATTATTCTATTATAAGAGCTCAACAGGCGTGTGTAGGATTGTTCGGCCCTCGACAAATGTGCTCCAACGAGTGACACTTACGTTTCTACTTGTATCATGTTCAGAATCATCTGCTCCCCAGAAGACGAACCCTTTGAGTTTTCATGACCCTATGAGCTTTCCTCTGGCGCTACCTGCAGGACAAACTTTATATTTTTTAACACAAGAAGTCGCTTGTCCAGGAAAACAACATCATACGTTAATTTTGCTGCAGTGAATAAGTGAACACGACAGTTGTGAAACATGTTCTGTCATCATCTTAACAGGGAATTCTTGCGGATGTCCTTTTTGAATGACAGCTTGTTCTACTAAGATCGTACAGGTTTGATCACTGCAGCAGCTAAACTGGATTGTCTTTGTTTTTTTTGTTTTTTTTACAGAAGTTGAGAATCCACGGGGCAAGCAGTTGATTGGTCGATCTTTTTGAAGCAGTCGGGAGGGGTCGAAGGCCATGGCGGGCAGACTCCTCCTCTTCCTGTTCGTCTCAGCGACGCTCGGCCACGCCCCCTTCCAGTCCGGCCAGCGTCTGAAGCCCCGCCTCCAGAGAGACCGACGCAATATTCGACCGAACATCATCCTGATCCTGACAGATGACCAGGACCTCGAGCTGGGTGAATGAAACACGGCTAATGACCTTCTACTAGTGTTATTAGTACTATTAATGATGTTACTACTAAAGATTTGTCTGTTTCTATTCATAACACCAATGCTATTATTGTTGAAACTGAAAAAATATCATGTAAGAAATGTTAATGTTACATTAACACCAAGGAAAATTATGTTTTATCCATTCCTTACGATTTTGCTCTTTGCATTAATTAAGTCAGAAACCTGGTCTCTAGTCTGCCAACAGTATCTCTCTCTCTCTCTCTCCCTCTGTAGGTTCAATGCAGGCCATGAATAAGACTCGCCGCATCATGGAGGAGGGTGGGACTTCTTTCTCCAACGCCTTCGTGACCACGCCCATGTGCTGTCCGTCACGTTCAAGCATGCTCACGGGGAAGTAAGTCCCTGGCCACAGACTCTCCATATCCAAACTTTGTTAATTTCTGAAAGACCATTTTGCATCAGAGTGGAGGTGTGATTAGTGCCGCTCAGCCTTTAAAAGCAGTTTTATAACTTCCTCTGTGTCACATCGAAGTCACAGCTTTGTCAAGTCACAGAAGAGTTGTTGGGTTGCTCTGATGAACGACACAGCCCAGCTGCATCAAGGGACTAGTGTCTGAGGGAATGCTGCTCTCTAGAGCCCATGTTTGGTTTGTCTGTTAGTTGCGGGTGATTATACATTAATAAAAACAGCATTATGAATATTCTATTTAATTTCTGCTGACAGATCCTCCTGAATCCTTCACACTGGACCTTTGATTTATTAAAAAAAATATATGTATGGATATGAATTCTATCAGGACCCACTTTTGTCGTCAATATGAAGCCCACACTCCCTCTTCCTGTTTGTTCAGGTACGTCCACAACCACAACACCTACACCAACAACGAGAACTGTTCCTCGATGTCATGGCAACGGCAGCACGAGCCACGGACCTTTGGGGTCTACCTCAACAACACTGGGTACAGGACAGGTAGGGCAGTGCCAGTGGACACACACACACACACACACACACACACACAGGCTACACAATGTGGCGAAAGCTTTTATTAAAAAGGTGATTCTCGTGATTAAATGTGTGTGTGTGTGTGTGTGTGTGTGTGTGTGTGTGTGTGTGTGTGTGTGTGTGTGTGTGTGTGTGTGTGTGTGTGTGTGTGTGTGTGTGTGTGTGTGTGTGTGTGTGTGTGTGTGTGTGTGTGTGTGTGTGTGTGCGCGTGTGTGTGCGCGTGCGTCTGCCGTCTCCAGCCTTCTTCGGGAAGTATTTGAACGAGTACAATGGCACGTACGTCCCACCTGGGTGGAGGGAGTGGTTCGGCCTAGTGAAGAACAGTCGCTTCTACAACTACACAATGAGTCGCAACGGCGTCCGAGAGAAACACGGGGCCCAGTACCCACAGGCAGGGACACACACACACACACCATTTCCTCTTGATTGATTTATTTGTATTTGATTCTCTCAAAGGATTTTGAAGAAAAAATGAATCAATAAACTGCATTTGACCTTCAGCAAATGGTTGTAATAATAAAAAAATAATGTATAATAATGTTCAGGTGTTTTTGTCTGTTGCCAGGACTACCTGACAGACCTGATCACAGCGGAGTCGATCCGTTATTTCCGCTCCTCTAAGCGGGTTTATCCTCACCGACCGGTTCTGATGGTGCTGAGCCACGCAGCGCCGCACGGACCAGAAGACTCAGCACCGCAGTACAGCACAGCCTTCCCCAACGCATCTCAGCACATGTAGGTCCACACACGCACATGCACGCACACAATCGCGCGCGCACACACACACACACACGCGCACACACGCAGTAAGCCTAAACCACTCTATAATCCAGCTGAACAATAGAGCAGCTCTGTTCTGCACCGCAGGATAAATCCTGAGGCAACACGACTAAAACGACACAATCCTCCTCCTGTGTGTGTGTGTGTGTGTGTGTGTGTGTGTGTGTGTGTGTGTGCGCGCGTGTGTGCGCGCGCGCGTTAATGAATATAAATACATCGGTTTCATTTTCTTTCTTTTGAAGATTTTTGTCTTTTCTCATTGAAATGACTTTTGTTATTAATGTCACTCGAGAGTTCAGGATCATCTGCATGACGTGTGACTTTTTTGTGAGCTTTATGAACACACAGACAGACAGGCAGGTCGAGCACAGACAGACAGACAGGAGGTCGAGCACAGACAGACGGACAGACAGGTATGTCGCCGGAGTGACAAACACTGATTTTACCTTCCAGTCGAACATCTTTCATGCAGCAGACGCCTGAGGAAACGAGTCGGCTGGACTCCTGCTGTCAGGAGACCATACAAATCCCATTTAAGCTCGCCAGGCTTTTTGTGAAGGTTTTTCTATTTCTGTCACAAAAACACGGATAGAAATGCCCGATTCAGACAGTAAATCCCTTCCCTCTGAAAAGTCAGGGATGGTTTGAGTGCATACTAAAAGCTGAAACACCGGCGTGATCGATGATTGACAGTTGCACAGTTTTCAATTAGTTTCATCTTTCAGCACAGAGACTAAAGCCGGAGGTGTCGTGATTCAAACTATGTCTGTTTCAGAGAAACTTGGTGACATGTGTGTCACAGTTTTAAAACCTGGTCCGGTTTTAACACCAAACCAGCTCTGGATGAAATGTTTGGTTTAGTTGCGGCGTCTCCCTGAAGTAATAAACCAAGATTCAATTTAAAACTTTGTCTTAGAGATGAAAAAAAAAAAAAAATAACACAAGTGAGAAAACTTTTTCTTATGTTTCTCCTGATACCGGTGAACCTTCGGGGTTTCACATCTTAAAAAAGGCAAATCATTGTAAATGTAGATGATTTAGATTCAGCGTTCAGTTTCAAAATTCATGAAAACATGTATGCAAAAAGTAATAAGGCAAGGCAAGTTTATTTATGCATGACTTTGTGACTTTACATGATGCATCAGAGATATTAAATAATTCAAGTCAAGTTAGTATTATTTATGTAGCTAATCTAAAAACAAAAGGTTTTGAACCCAGAGTTTTTCATGATTGCAGCAGCTGGATCAGAAAAAAACAGGTAGACAAAATAAAGTCGTGTGAAGATAAAATTAAAAAGAAATTCAAGAGAAATTAGAGATGTTAGAGAAACTAATAAAACAAATTAACAACAGAAACAAAAAATTTGATTTTCATTTTGCATTTGTCCAGCTGGTTATAAAAGATCTTCAGTGAGCAGCAGAGCACTGGAAAACTTTGCTCATGTAAATATTATGTTAAAAAATATCACTCAATCAGGAGTGAAATTAGTACAGTACTTGGATAAAAGTATAAAGTTAATAATTGAATATGTTCTCTGAGTAGATGTTACTGTGTCAAATGATCAAGTTGGGGAGGGGGAGAAGAAGTTATATGGTGATAATAAAGACACGTATTAACTTTATTAAATTAAGAAAACATATTCTCTGTTTCCAATGGGAACTGCAGCAAACTGAACCAATGAGTTCCAGTATTATTATTATCATCATTTTTTTTAAACGCATCGACTTTAAGACTAAGGAAGTAAAAGTGAAAATATGTCCTCATTTGGACACTTGCCTTTTTCTGTTCAGGATTAGTATGTGTTGTTTATGATAATTTTAATGTGTCGTGTGCTGGTGTTTTGTGTTTTTATTTGTATGTATTTTTAAAGTTCATATATGAATAAGCTTTAGCTGTAGTTGCTGTGATATTGGTTCGCATCATGAAGTGTCCCTGTCTGCATGTTGGCCGTTCAGCCGTCAGGCTGCATAAAGTTTTCCAGGTTGACGGAGCTGATGAGATGTGTTTGCTGTGAGGGGACTAGATGCAGATCTTTCCAGCAGGGCTGCAGAGTTCAGGGCTCAGATTCATGTTTAAGGTTATTTCTGTCCCGACGCAGAAATTTAATTATGTAGCCCTCGAGCAGAGAGGAGAGGAGCAAATGAGATGTGTGATGGGAGTCATTCATTATCCACAGAGAACACACTGCAGGAACAGCCCCCACTGTGTGTGTGTGTGTGTGTGTGTGTGTGTGTGTGTGTGATTGCGTGATTGCGTGCATGTGTGTGTAACTGATGAACAATAGCAGCTGCTGTGATTACTCCACACACAGCTTGATGTCTTCTATTGCCTCCAAACACATTTTTGTACTGAAAACACACACACACACACACACACACACACTCCTAACACACTTATTTTCAGCAATGCAGTAAATCCTCGCACTCAGACCACGTCCACCTCATCAGTTCAAACTAATAATTATTCTAATAGCAAATGGAGGCAGATCATGTGTCTGTGTGTCTGTAGACAACGATGCTGTTTAACACCTGAGGTGTAAGAGCTAATGTGGCTCTTCACGCTCAGGATCTATGTATTAATAACGGTTTATCGCCCTATATGTGACATATATGGCCAAATCATACGTTATATGTTGCATTTCCTCATGTTGTAAAGAAAAGAGCAGAACCACAACATTATTTCAGTTTATGTCTTAATGTGAGCAGGAAATCAGAGGCTCAGACAAAGAAAACTGTTTGACATGCATCCGTGTTTCGAATGTTGCATCTCTGCTGGCTGATAAGTGAAGCTGATTTAATGGATCAGACCTGGAAAGGTCACGGTCCTCGCACACATCTGCCTCGAGAGGCTGAAAACTCATCATGTGTTCGATTTTCCATCAAAAGAAGAAGTGTTGTATCTCTTCTTTAAAGAGCGATATAAACTCTGCACATTTCAATTCTTTTCTAGAAATACATGCTTATTGACCCGGCGCTCATGTCTGAATTGAAACCTCGATGAGAAGAACCGTCTCCTTAAAGAACTCGGAGCTCTTTAAAGCTTGTATTGACTCGCATGGCCTGATTTAGACTCCGAGACACTGGGAGGAAACACTAAACAGCTGATTAGTTGTATCCAGTTCATGACAGTTCCAGTTGGGTAAAGCAGAGAATACCAGTGTCACTTTGTACAGTTCCACTTAGACGTTATAAATAAGAGCGCTGTGGAGCAGATGGAACAGATGGCTGGAAGATGTGAACGGTCTGTTCTGTCTGATTTATTTCTATCACAGTGCAGTTTTCTGACGATGCCTCCGAGATACTAAAAACAGATATAAAGAGATCTGGCTGCTTGTCAACGTGAAAGTTTCAGAAACAGTTTGATAACTGGGAACATTTCACCCACGTTTAACAATTAATTTGTCCTTGTGTCTTTGTCCTTGTGTATTTGCCCCCCTGTCTCCCCAGTACTCCCAGTTATAATTACGCTCCAAACCCAGACAAACACTGGATCATGCGTTACACCGGCGCCATGAAGCCCATCCACATGGAGTTCACCAACATGCTGCAGAGGAAACGACTGCAGACGCTGCTGTCTGTGGACGACAGCATGGAGAAGGTGGACACACACACACACACATTGATTCACACAGGCTGCCTCTCACATCTGTTAGAAAAAGTCTGATAAATGTGCGACCATACACTGTAATAAAGATGGACGACATGACAGCTCATGAACAAAAGTGAAGCCAAAACATCTTTAGGAGACAATTGGGTACATCTCAAAAACTAAAAAAAATTTACACACTTCAAATAACCTATGGAGAGTTCAGAAATATTTTGTTCGTGTTTCTGTGTTTAGAATTCTTTTCAGACAATATGTTTATTGAATTAATTTAGCAAAATTGTAACGAAAAAATGACAGATTTTGGGGAATTTATAACACAATTTCAGTACTTTTATCATTTATTATGGTTTATTGACGTACATAACCTGTAGGATTGTACAGATTTTTTGAGATATGAAACATTTGAAGACATGACATCACAGTAAGCAAAAATAAACTCTGTATGTATGTATATGTTTCTATTGCAGAGGTCAAGGGGTTTAAACCACACATTTGTTCTCTTAAGCAGAAGCTGAGTGTCTGTAATTGTTCTTGTCCATCCTCAGCTGTATAACATGCTGGTGGAGACGGGCGAGTTGGAAAACACCTACATCATCTACACATCTGATCACGGCTACCACATCGGACAGTTCGGCCTCGTCAAAGGTAAGAATTTCTAAAAAAAAGCAGAAAAAAAGAGAAAAATGAGAAGAACTGTCACATTTCTATGGTACACTTTTTTAGATCTTAGTGGTTTTCAACGATGTATCTCAGATATTGTGTCTGACATCTGGATCTTCAGTTATCAGAGAAATAGGCAAACGTTGGCAGCAGCTGATTGGATCACAATCTGTCCTCAGTGTGTATCTTCAGGTGCATTTATTCCTGAACTGTTGTGTGGTCAAACTTGTCTGCAGGGAAATCCATGCCGTACGAGTTTGACATCAGGGTCCCGTTCTACATCAGAGGACCTAATGTGGAGCAAGGCAGCATGTGAGTATACACACAGGGAGGAAGTAATTAATTACGTGTAAAAATACAATGATGTCGGAGATAAATCAATAGTAAACTCAGGGACAATGGTTTAAACCTGGGAACACGTATGATTCATATCACAGAGACAAAGGCAGAAGTTAATTTGGTCAAAAAATGTATTTCCTCTGAACATTGAAAAATTATGCTAAAGGGTTCTGACCAAGAGTCCAAGAACACAGGGGGTGTGTGTGTGTGTGTGTGTGTGTGTGTGTGTGTGTGTGTGTGTGTGTGTGTGTGTGTGTGTGTGTGTGTGTGTGTGTGTGTGTGTGTGTGTGTGTTCGTTCCTGGTAAAGTAGATTAGCAGAGTCAGAGCTGTTCCACGAGGTGATCATGGGTTCACAGTGGACGCCGTGTTTCCTGCGTTTCGTTTTCTTCTTCACTCATTATCAACTTGTAACACCTGCTTTTCAAAATAAAGGTCATTACAAACCTGCTGCCAAACACCTGCTCTCCAAATCTGTATTCGTCCCCCGACACTCTTCATGTGCTGCAGTTCTGTTCCCTCATTATACTTTAATATGCTAATTCACTTTAAAGTGTTTACTACAAGATTCTTTGTTTTTTTCATCTGATTTTCTTCTTTCTTTAATCAGTTTTACTCTGGCAACAAAATCCACCAGAAAAATAGAAAATTATGAATTGTTAGGGAGAAAGTGGAGACAGATATATTATATATATATGTTGTTTATCGTGTGTGTGTGTGTGTGTGTGTGTGTGTGTGTTAGTAACCCTCATATGGTCCTGAACATCGATCTGGCTCCGACCATCCTGGACATCGCCGGCCTCGACACTCCTCCAGACATGGACGGGAAGTCGATACTGACAGTAATGGACACTGACAAACCAGCCAACAGGTACACACACACACACACACACTGACACACACACACACACGTCTATAGGCCTTATATTATATTAGAGCCCTATACCGATATGGATTTTTGGGGGTTGATATCGATATTAGGGAGTAAAAAATAAAAGCTTTCATATGAGAAAACATAAACTCTGACAAAAATGTGTCTGTGAAAGATAAATCGGTTGGGCTCTACCTTCTGATACAATGTAGGGAAAGGCAAGTTTATTGATACAGACACAAGGTAATTCGTGCATTAATAATTTATACTTATATTTCAAAGACACTAGAAAAAAGACAAGCTTCCACCTCTGAGGTGAAAGCCGCTTCACTTGGTTTGGTTCTGATTCTGTGAACTCAGAGATGTGTTCAGGCTGGAGACCAGAGAGTGCTTCACAGACGAGGAGCAGGATTTTAAAGTTTATCCTCGGAAAACACAAGAAGTTGGTGCAGTGATTTAATGAGGAGTGTGATGTTCTTCACTTTCCACTTTCCTCAGTAGGGCTCATACCGCCGCCAAGGCCCAACAGCCTCCTTAAATTCAATCAAGCCGCAGCAAATCTCACACACTCATAGAGTGAGAGATATCTATCCATAAATATACCAGATTTTTTTCATGAAATCCAGGAATTATTCTCTGTGAAATCAGGGAAAATGTCCAAAAAAAACCTCCCTATCTCACAATGTTAAAGCAAGTTCTGGAAAATTCCCAGGTCTGCCCATTTTTCTGCATCGATGTCAATATTTCCTTTAATTTTTTTGCCCAATGTCGCATCCTTCAACAAAGTTTTGTGGAAATCTATTTAGTAGTTTTTGAGTAGTCCTGCAGAAAGACAAACCAACAAACTGGCCTCTGCCAAGGCCCAGTGTCCAATCACGGTGTGTTCAAGAAAAAGAACCTGGATCCGCCCATTTATACGAATCAGCTCCAAAATCTAATGGGTTCTTTTTTGAGTCATGCCCCACCCCTAGAAAAAATATTAATGGAAACTGGTTCCATAGTTTTTGCGTGGTGAAAAAAAATTACCTCCTTAGCGGAGGGCGTAAATTGTGCATTAGAGGGTCGAGATAGAAGTGAAATGAAAAGTGAAGTACTTCTGGCACTTCTTGTGGAGTGTTTCCTCCGCGACAGAGCAAGCGGTGATGTGATAAGCAGCTCGTTGAAGACAAAAGGTCAGAGGAGAGAAGAGACTCGTCGAAGCGAACGGGAACATCACCGCTATGTAAATCATCCTGCACAGCGCTGGAGGAGCAGCAGGCCTGTCGCTCGGCTGTGACCACCTCATTTCAACACCCGGGTGCGCCGCAGCCCACAAACACACAGAACCATCTGCTTCGCCTGGAGGGAAACGCATTTCTTCATTAATATTTATTGCGATCAAAGAATCAGCTGAGGCAAAGGTGACGGTCAAGAAGTTGCGTCAAACAGGATAGCGATTAGACGTCCTGTCAAACCTGGGGGTTCTTCACACCTGGCCACTGTGACAGTAATGAAAGGCGGAATATATATCTATATATAATATATATCAAGAACACAAACAGAAGCTCCGCAGAGCTGCATCGCTCTCCTTAAACCCTGAACAAACACTCAGTCACTTTAATGGAAAAGATTAATGAAGCTGATCCGGGGAATCAGACGGACGGAGACCGGGGATGTCTTACACAAAAGTATTCACTCGGGACCTCGATATGTTGAGGTGATTTCCGGCTCGTGACGCAGATCGTAAAATTGTCCGTGAATGTGCATTCAGCAAACCTCCCTGTCGCGGTCTGTGCGATGTATTTAACACCCTCAGGATCACTCGGAGAGCGTGGCTCCTCGCCTATCGCCATACAAAACTCCCTTTCTCCATCTGAATATAATCTACGCCACAGGGCGTCTTAACCAACGCAACATGTGCTTCTGGTTCGGTGAGGCGACCTGGCTGAAGATGAAACATTCCCTCTTAAAAACGTTAAAAGGAAGGACAGAAAATTCCTCAACATTCGCTGTCCACTCAGCTCTGCAGTGTTGTCAGGAGGAGCCCGTTTGAACTGACTCTGAACGATCCTCTCATGAGCAGCCAGAGACTCCGCGGCATCTGTTCTTCCCCTTCTGAAGTAACCGATAACTGGCAAAACTAATTCTTCAGAGAAGTTCAAACCCTGGGATTTTTGTGAACAAATCAAATTCCCCGATTATATCCCAATTGCCTCATTGTGTGTGAAAGCAGTTTGTTGCTCTTTGTGACTTTGGCACCATTTTCCATGAGAGTTTTTTATTCTGCAGATCAATAGGAGGATGAGTGGGAAGAGTCCTGCAGTCGTGTCCATGTGGTGACTGCTGCTGTTTTAGCTGCGGCAGGAAAAAAACAAAAGTATTATTCCTAAAACTTTTAAAAGAAACCAGATGGAGACAGTTGTTGCGTAAAGGTTTGAAGTGAAGTCAACTTCTCTGTACATGTAAGAGGAGCAGAGCCAGAAGCAAAAGTTGAAATGTTCATCTCACATGAGTTTGATTCTTCTTCTCCTGCTGCAGGTTCCAAGTAAACAAAAAGCCGAAGGTGTGGAGAGACTCTTTTCTGGTGGAGAGAGGGTAATGCCCGATCATTGCTTATATTATAATTATTAGTGGCCGTGTAGAAAGACGACAGAAAGTTCCAACCGTTACCGTGTTTTTGTTTCGGTAACAGGAAGCTGCTCCACCAACATGTCGAGGGAAAGGAAGTGACACAGGAGGAGAACTTCCTGCCCAAATACCAACGAGTCAAAGACTTGTGTCAGAGAGCCGAGTACCAGACGCCGTGTCAGCAGACCGGACAGGTACAGTGACACAATACTGGCCTAATACTTTACTTCAGATCCTATGTTTAACTGTTCCCATTACTTTACTCCTGATCCCATTACTTTACTCACATTGCGTTACTTTTCTTCTGGTCATACTTTGCCGTGGTCCCATTACTTTACATCAGATCCTGTTACTTGATTCCCAATCCTGCTACAACTCCTGATCCCATTAGTCCTTATTCAGGCTTAACTTAAAGAAACATTGACTTTACCTTCACACTCTTCTCAGATGTTTAAAAATCACTAAACGTAGCTCAGAGTTTCAGATTTTTGCAGAACAACCCCTCAGCAAAAGAGCCTTTCTGGGCCGTGGTAATCAAACACACAGAGAGATTCAAAGCAAACACAGGGGAAGAATCAGAGGCTTCTGTCAGAGAGATGAAAACCAGATATCATCTGCAGAAAGCAGACAGATGCATTGAGAGCAGTAATGACGAGGAGGACCGGAGCACGGTGGACCGAACGAATGACGGAGGAGAGACGTGACGAGAATCAAGATGGAGCCACTCAGCAGAAACTTTCTCCCAGATATTCACAGAGATGTGTGTGTGTGTGTGTGTGTGTGTGTGTGTGTGTGTGTGTGTGTGTGTGTGTGTGTGTGTGTGTGTGTGTGTGTGTGTGTGTGTGTGTGTGTGTGTGTGTGTGTGTGTGTGTGTGTGTGTGTGTGTGTGTGTGTGTGTGTATGTGTGCGTGTGCGTGTGTCTGGCGCGCATGTTCGTTTGAGGTTAATTACACTTGAAAAATCCCTTTAGCCAGTTGATTAGTCTGTAAGCGACGGTGTCTGTCGGCGGCTGGATCGCTCTGATAAACAGCCTGTAGAAAACGGTGTGTGTGTAATTAACAAATCCAGGCGTTTGTCTCTCGTCAATAACTGTGAGTGACTAAGTGCAACAGAAGGAACTCGTTTCAGCTCCAGCTAATGAACAACTGCGGGGAGACAGCACGAGCAGTGTGCTTGTTTTTAACATCCACGCTCGACACGACACCGGTAGCCTCCCCGTCGTTGAACATAAACTTTCAAACATCGGTGTTTGTAACTCAGTGGTGGCCTGCTGCTGGATGGTCGCCCTTCTCCTCAGAAGTTCATCCCTGAGGTTTGACATCAGATGATATGGTGTGAGTCTGCTAGGGTCGGAGATTTACCAATGTCTGCCGGGAAATGTGTTGCTTTGTCCCTTAAAAATGTCTCTAAAAATGACATTTAAACAGTGTGTGTGTGTGTGTGTGTGTGTGTGTGTGTGTGCATGTGCGCGTAGAAGTGGCAGTGTGTGGAGGACGCCACAGGTAAACTACGACTCTTCAAGTGCAAGAACGAAGGGGGAGGGTCAAAGAGCCTCCAGAGGGGCGTGGCCGGTCTTCAGCGTCCAATCAGCATCAAGTCTCAGCTGTACCAACGCAACTCGGACGCCTGTGACTGCGATTTCCGCGAACTCCGACCCCCTAACCTACGGCCCTCCATGTTGAGGCCGTTCAACAAGAAACCTTTCTTCTCCAAGAAGAGTGAGTGTTGATGTCTCTGTCCAGCAGTGGGCAGCAGTGACTTAAAGTAAAGATGGATGACATGACAGCCGTCTGAAGCCAAAACATCTGGATCGCCCCCTGGAGGCCGGCTGCAGTATAAATCCCTAAACCTTGCAAATTGGCAGCAGGCGTATCTTAGATATTTTGGCTTCGTTTTTTCTTCAGTGGAGGTGTCGTCCATCTTTATATACAGTCACTGATTGTCTTTATAAACATTACAATAATTTTATACAGTCAGCCACCCATAATGCAAAACTCCATGTAGTTACACTAATGTTCACTCCATTCATAAAAAAATATCTGCTGCAGCGAACATGTAATTGTCAAACTCTTCACTATTCCAAGCCTAATTTTCAAAATATTATCATCTTATATTAGGACCAGAATGATATCCTCCCTGTTCA
>NC_061517.1:7240000-7325000 GCF_022379125.1 Scophthalmus maximus
CAGTCCACCCTGTTTTTGTTGTTATTAAACTCTGAGACAGAAGACTGAGACAGAAGCAGACAGACAAATCCTTTAACTTGAGCTTTACTGATGACAGAGCAACATTTGTACTAACCCTGGTGACTGACCACAGTTCCCACGATGCCACAAGACTCAACGACAAGAACATTTTGGAGTAAAACACCAAACAAGGAAAGCAAAAAAACAACATAAAAGACTGTGGGAGCTTGAAATGTTTTAAAGTCTCCTGAGCCAATCGAAAGAGGACTACATGATGAGGTGACTGCATCCAGAACTTGGCACAGCTGTTTTGTGAATGACTAACTAGCGAAAAAATGTTTAAAGTTAAACCTGGTAAATAAGTTTCACTGTAAATCATTTATTTTATAACTCTTGTTATCCATCGAACATCGACGTCCAATCACATTGTACCTTTTCAGTTCAGTGTTTCGTCCTCTGAGATGATTTTTCAATTTTTTTCTGCCTTCACCCCAAACAAACCACTGGTCAAAAAGGTCCAGAGTTCTAAATTATATAAATGTTTAATATAACTGTAGAGAAGCAAAACTGGATTCACACAAGAAGTGAAAATACGATGGAAGAATTAAAACTTTCTGCCACAGATATATATATATATATATATATATATATATATATATATTTATAGACATATTAGGACAGGATCAGATCTGTAAGTTGTCCCTCAGATACTCTTACACTGTTAAAAATATCTTGAGTTGTTGAAACCATCTTCCCCATACTTTCTGTGCATCCATCATCAATTGTTTGTCTGTTTGTACTACTGAACCGATTGCCATGAAACTTGGTCGATGGATGAGACCTGGGCCAAGAAAGAACCCATTGCATTTTGGCATTGATCCTGACAAAGGGGCATATTTTTTTTGATCTCTTTTCTTTAATATTGTGAGATTTTTATTGACATCTTCACAGATTTCCCAGGGAATAATTAATGGAACGTGATGAAAAAAATCACGCATATTTATAGGACTGATATCTATGAGCGTGTGAGATTTGGTGCGGCTTGGAGACTGTTGGGCCTTGGTGGAGGTATGAGCTCTACTGAGTGACATTCGAGTTCACTCTTTGCTTTTAGGCAACTGACAAAAAACCTCGTTCTGGTCCCTTGTTCTGCCCCATGTGGGTCTGTTTCCTCGTCTGTTGTGTTCTTATAGAACCTCCACACCAGAAAGAAAGAAGCCTCTCACTCTTTGACCCTCGACTCTGACTGACACCAAAATCATTTGCTATCGTTACACATCATGTCTTCTACCATTAAATCAGAGCTCGTGGTTGATCCGCAGGGAAAAGAAACACAACACCACACAGCTGTCATCACAGATATTGTGTATATTTTTGGAAGTGTAAAAGTGTTTGAGGGGGATTTCTTCCTTCCTGTGTGAATGCAGATAACCAGTCTGCTGTTTCTCTCTACTTTTTTTTTTTTTTTTTTAAAAACCCCAGATGTATTTTGCTCTGCGGTGCTGTTTGCTGTCTAACAACTATCTAGGAAAAACCTCCTGGTTGTGTTTGAATGTATTTGTAAATGTTTAGGTGTGTTTTTTTTAAAACGACGAGCACTCGAACCGGGTCGTTCTGGACCAACTGAGACTGGACCGACTCTCTCTCTCACACACACACACACACACACACACACACACACACACACACACACACACACACACACACACACACACACGAACACACACACACACACACAAACACACACACACATACACACTGAAGGACAAACTGCCGAGCACTTTGATTGGAGGATGGAGGGACGATCGGACCAATGGAGGGTTCATGGTGACACTTGATGACACATGATGGCGTGCAACCAGTGATACTGATCTAACACACCTGTACATTCACCCACTGACCTGTGGATACAGTGATTGGTTATAGTCTGTGAATAAAGTGTTGAATGCCAAACGGAACATTCTTCTGTTCAAAGTCTGTTGAATGCTGCTGTAGAGAGGATGACACGTGTTCGTCAAAAACTTAAGTTAGCGTGTCTGTTGGCGTTTAGAGTTGGTCAACCCTTAAAGCATCTAGCAATCCAAAAAGCATGGTCTTTCATTTTGAAAGGATTATTTCTTCAGTCTAATGTGACTTTAAAATCTGATCCATGCTAGTGAGTAATCCGCTGAACCTGAATAAACAAGAACCACTTTAAAGGTTCTCTACAAGAAGACAAAATCAAGTCAAACACAAACCATTTTCTTTTAAAGTTTTTCTTTACTACACTGAAGATTTCAATCCAATCAAAAAAAAACCACATCAATACTCAGATCAGATTAGATGTACAGTCTGAAAACAGTCCTGATGAATCATTAAATTATAGAATAGTTGTTAGTAACCAGCTACCTATGTCCACACACAGCAGTCACAGATCAACATCATGAATCATGTGGTGTTTGTTTCCAGTGTTCTCTCTCTCGTAGCTCTGTGTTTGGTCTCCACCACCTCCCGAGGAAAACATCTGGCTCGTCAGCTGCTAAATGCTCCACTATGTTCACCTGTTGCTCTCTGACTGTGTCTGTCTGCTGCTTGGACTTTTATTTACTTTTTACTTGGGCTGCCTGCTGTTGTCTTTTGGCAGTTGAACATTCAGAACTGTATATGTGAGGCTAAAAGAGAAGATAGGCTAAAAAGCTGCACAAAGTGTCAGATTTGATCATTTTCAGCGTGTTCACCACTGCAAGAGACATTCAAACGCTACACAGAGTAATGTGGTTCACTGCTAATATCAACAATATAACAATTTAACTTAAATCAGGTTTAAAGGTGCTTAATAAGTAGTTCAGTTTGGTGTCTTGGGTGAGCTGATCACAAGTCGATAGCTCTACGTTCAGGTGTGAACTGATCACTGAGATACGATCGCAAGTGGTCACTGCGGACGCATTCTGACGTCAGGTGTGAACTGCCAAGACTCGGAGCTGAACACTCGATTAGATCGCCAGAGACACATGTCAATACCAGGTCTGAACAGGGCCTGACCAAAGACTGTATATTCAGTAAAGAAGATCAATGACTGTATAAAAAGACGGTCAATGACTGTATACACAGACGACTGATGACTGTATATACAGAAGATAAATAACTATGTAGAGACTATCATTGTCTGCATATACAGATGACTGGAGGCGGGGTTTATGATATATACTGCAGCCAGCCAGCAGGGGGCAATCCAGATGATTTGGCTCTACTTTTTAAGGATCTGCCAGGTCGTCCATCTTTACTTTGCAGTCATTGGTCCTGACTGACATGTTTTTCCCTTGAGTGTTACTGTAGCTGTGCTCACTCTCTGCGGAGACCTTCCATGACTACAAACTGTAAACTCCGCTCGGCTGACTCCAGCTTTCGCACGTACTCGCTGCCATCAACACTTCCTGTACAAACCAGTGCACTCATATGCTTTGTGGTGGATGAATATAGAAACCTACTGACGTGGATACAAACAATATCCCCCCCTGTCATGATGCTGGACAATACAGAGCAAACACATCAGACAAAAACACACAGCAATCGAACACCAGAGACGCCACAAACACCAACAGCACACTGATGGCGTCACGAAGAGGCACAGAAGCTTCACTCAGCGATCTGTGGAGAAACACAAACAAGCAGATAAGAAACATTAAAATCGGCCTGAGCACAGATGGAAAGCATTTTCTTCAAGCAAAAAAATTGAAGCGCTGACCGTGCGACTTACGACGGTGACCTTGCTGGTCTGTTCGCGAGTTCGAATGCGCAGCTTGTTGACAGTCGTTTCAGCGATGTCCGCTCTCTCCTCGGCGTCGTCCAGCTCGTGTTGGATCTTCCTGTAACGCAGCGTGCTGCTGCCCACCTGCTCCTCCTGGTGGACAAACCGAGGCAAGGCAGGTGTGATTAAAGGAAGAAAAGAACCCTCTGTGTCTGTGACGTGTCGTTTCACTTTCAAAAAAAGAGCTCACAGCGTTCTCAGCCTGTCTCTTGTAGCCCTTGACTTTGGTCTGGAGCTTGTCGATTAGCTCCTGCATCCTGAGCAGAGTCTTCCTGTCCTCCTCCGACTGCAGGAACACAGAGACAAATGAATACCGCAGGACATCTGCATGATGTGGACATAGCAGAAGCAGCAGTTTTGATGGTGAGAGGAGATCAGACCTGGTACGACAGCTCTTTGACTCTTCTCTCGTAGCGACGGACTCCTTTGTGGTACTCCTCGCTCTTCTTCTGCTCCACAACCAGCTCCGTTTGCAGGTCCCTCACCTGCACACACAGAAGTCCAGCTGATCTACTGAAACCTGTTCACACCCGTTATTGCATGCCAGCCGTTAACTGTATCTGGATGTCTCATCTGGATCAGATACTGTTACTTGGGAAGTATTCTCCAGCCAGTCACATCAGTTGTAATTAGACCTCAGCCAGGTTTACATGGCTTCTGTATTGTTCGGCCATGTTCTTGAAGACACAATAACAAAGCAGTAAGAGCATCTCTAGCTCCTGTGATGTGACACATTTCATATTACAGTGACACGAAATATGCACTGTATTAAGAGGAGGGTTTATATGGAATCCTTTTGTTTTGATTGGATCACTTAAATCCACCCAAAAACTTGAAGAGTTTTCCGTCTTCCTGTTATCTCAAACTGCACTTCAAAATAAGAGCAACAGACAGGCCCTTAGCAGAGCTTGACCAGTCGTCTTCGCTGTCAATCACGATCGATTATGATTTGACTTCACTTTTGGAAGCTGTCTAGTCATCTGTTTTTATATAAAGTCTATAGTCTTTGCGCAGATACTATGATCCCATATTTGGCAATCCGCATGAATGTGGAACAGGAAACTAGTGACAATTAGAAACGCAATCAGTAGTCAGGCTATTTTCACTCACTCTTGTCTCCAGCTTATGAAGCTGCTTCTTTCCTCCCTTCAGCGCCATCTGCTCCGTCTCGTCCAGTTTGACCTGCAGCTCTGTCAAACACAAATCTGTCATCTACAGGAACATCAGGTGACCCCGTTGATCAACTACCGTCATGTGTTCGAGGGTAGAGTCGTTACCGGTGTCTGTGTTGTTTTTGTACCTTTCACTGTTGACTCCATGTTCCTCTTCATTCTCTCCATCATGCTGCTGCTGTCCTGCTCCTTCTTCAACTCCTCCGCCATCAGAGCCGCCTGGAGGAACATGTATGTACATATATTCAGAGATTTCAGAAACAGTTCAGTGTTGGTTTTAGTCAGTGGTTAAAGGTCAGAGGTCATGACTCAGGACTGACATCAGTGATGGCCTTCTTGGCTTTCTCCTCAGCGCTGCGACTCTCCTGCACCGCCTCTTCCATCTCTCCGGTCAGAAGAGACAGATCGGCCTCCATCTTCTTCTTCTGGTTCATCAGACCTGCGTTCTACAAGGTACAGGAAGTAGCCATGAAAATCAGTCAGATAACCGAGTTCACCGAGTTCACTGTCCGCCAGACCCGACCGCACCTGACAAATCCTCAGAAATGATCTGATCTCACAGGAAGCTTTACCTGCGTGTGGAGCAGGTTCACCCGCTCTGTGACCTCCACCAGCTCGTGTTCGGCCATCTTGCGGCCCCGGTCCGTCTGCTCCAGGACCACACGCAGCTCCTCCTCCTCAGCCGTCATCAGAGAACAGCGTCGATCCAACAGCGCGATCTGTTCTTTCAGCTGATTGGTCAGCTGGAATTTATCTTCCAGCTCCACCTGCTGCTCTTTAACCTGTAACACAACACTGTATTTTTAGAGAACCACATATTATACCATATAGTATACGAAAAGCACTTATCTAGAATTTGAAAGATATGCCAGCAAGAGGTGGAAAAACTCTATACCCTAAAATGTTCTTCACCTCATTAAGTTTTTAAATGTCTCCATTTCCATTTGTTCTTAATTAAAAGTACCAAAATTTTACCTACAGCAGCAAATGTGTATTAATCATAGGCTGAAAATTGCACGTCTTGTCTTGTTTCAATAACGATTGTTGGTTCAGTGAGCATCTGTTAAGGTTCCTAGGTTTAGAGCCAGTCCAATTTATCAGTATCAGAATTGTGTTCTCCCTAATATTGATATTGGCAGCAACCCCCAATATTTCATATTGGTCTTGTTCCACTTGGATACATTTTCAAACTACCTGTGTTTGCAGGTGTCTGATGATCCTCTGGCTATCGGCCGCCTGTCTGTTGGCATGTCCCAGCTGAACCTCCATCTCGTTCAGGTCACACTCCATCTTCTTCTTCAGACGAACCGCCTCGCTGCGACTGCGAACCTCTGCCTCCAAACTGGCCTGCATGGTCTCCAGGGAGCGCTGGTTGCCCCGCCTGGTGGACAGCACCAGTAGTCGGTATATTTTTTCATTTGATACCTAAGTCTGTCAGATCTTAGTTGTTAGGTCTAAAGATTGTCTGGCTTCTACTTTTCACATTATATCTTTCAGCACATTAAGACAATGACTCTGTCACTAAATTTGTTTGGTACCTGAGGTTGTCGATTTCTTCATCCTTCTCTACAATCTTGCGCTCAATCTCGGACCTTGTCTGCTGCAGCTCCATCTGAAATCTCATGGTCTTACTCTCCTCGTGCTCCAGACTGCCCTGGTTGGTTGGTAGTGAGTTGACAGTATTTCAGACACCAGTCGAGGTGGGAGAGTTGACAAATATCGACACTGGGTAAAAATCACTTACCTCTGCCTCTTCCAGAGCTGCTCTGATATCACCCTTCTCCACGTCGAGGATCTTCTTCACCCTCTCCAACTCATGGATAGCCTTCCCTCCATGACTGATCTGGTCAGTCATGTCATGGATCTCGTCTGGAATTAACACATTTGTTTCTGAGACGTGAAGCGGGATTTTAAGACCTGACTTTGCTAAAACTTCAAGTTTTCCCCGTGGCTTAACCTCACAATTCATCTTTACAGTCTTCAAGATATTAACAATCAGAGGGAAGGACTGGCAGCTGAGGGCAGGTCTTAGGTGTGATCATAGACTGTAAATAAAGTACCGAAATAAAGCTAAAATATCTCCGATACGGGCGTTGCCATCTCGCGCAGCAGTGATCGTGGAGTCATGGTATTGAGGTCCCACTGATACAAGCTCTTGACCAATTGCTGTCAATCCGGACATCTCAGTTTTTGTAACATCAATTACAAGGATGCTGCTCAAGCATCAGTTGTATCAGAACTAGAGAGTTTTTATTGATATGAAGAGTGGCAAAGAACGACACATAAGCGGTTTTTGCAATGGAAAATAGTTTTTTGCTCTGATCCTCCCCTCGACTGGCTTCAGGTTATATGTAACTTTTATAGGTTAAAGGAACAGACAAAGTACCTTGTAGGTTCTTGTTTTCCCTTTTAACGGTCTCCAGATGGTCCAGAGCTTCTTCGTAGCAGTTCTTCAGTTTGAAGAGCTCCGTGCTCAGACTGCGAGACTCTTTCTGGGATGACTCTAGCTCCGTCTGACTCTCGTCAAACCTCAGCTTCCAGTCACTCAACAACTGCGTCAAACAGGGGAAAAAGCAACACATGCTTGTTTCTGAGCTTCTCGAACTGCCTCCTTCGACATCCACAGGTGATGAGTATCGTAGTTCATTTCTGAGGGTCATGGGTTGTGTTGCCATCTGACCTTGTCAAAGTTGCGTTGCTTCTTGTCCAGAGCCACAGCAGCAGCGTTGGAGCGATCCACTTCGACCACCAGGTCTTCAATCTCTGTCTGCAGACGCAGTTTGGTTTTCTCCAGTGAGGAACACTTGGCCTGAGACGCCTCCACAGTCTCTTCAACAGTTTGCAGCTTTACAACTAACTTCTTCCTAAAAACAACAAAACGCAACAAACAAAATGATGAATGAACTACAAGCATAAAAAAACCGACATTGTGTTCTGCTGGAATGACTTGTAGTGGAATTTACATGAGCTGCCGCCTGGACTTACTTTGCTTCTTCCAGCTCCTCTATTCTCATCACGGCCTCGGTCTCGTACTTGGCCCTCCACTGAACCACTTGGGTGTTGGCTTTAGACAGCGCCCTCTGCAGTTCAGCCTTGGCCTCCTGCTCCTCCTCCAGCTGCTCTCTGAGCAGGATGCTATCGTGACGGGACGACTGCACCGAGTGAGCCAGCGCTGCACGAGCCTGAGACACACCGACACATCCACTTACTTCTGTCAACATACTGTATTTGATGCTCACATTCCATTCAACACCCCTTCATCAGTCACGGAAAAAAAGATTAGCTCATCAAAATCTCATTAAATGCGCAAATATAAGTCCTGATCACAGTCTGGTAGTTCAGCAGCGAAATTGCAGCCCAGAGTTATCAGGGTTCAGTGTTACTTTGTTCTCCTCCTCCAGCTGCCTCTTCAAATCTTCAGAGTTCTGGCAAAGCCCCGCCTTCGAGCGCTGCAGCTGACCAACCATAGTCTCTCGCTCATCCAGACGACGGCTGTACTCGGCTGAAGCAATGATACAGAGAAGAAAGGCGTTAAGCCTTCTGCATTATGGCATCCTGTCAGAAATCTGTATTAATTATTATTAATTATTGCAAAAAAAGCTAAGTACACATCCTTCTCGTGTTTTTATAAGTTGATGCTTATTCAATTATTGATCATTGTAGTTTCCCTATGAAACACAGAACTTCACCAAATCTCTCTGCTCACCTCCAAAGTTTAATTCTGCTCTCAACCCTTTCTTGTTTATTATTTATACTTTCCATCCCCTAATGACAAGCACCGAATTTGGCTGAAAGCCCTTAAATATTCTAATAAGTGTTTTTCTGTTTTTATTGTTTGTGAGCTCAATGTATGTTACAATTCCTATAAATGTCAGTGTGACTCTGGGGCCTATGAGATCTACTGAGTCACATTATAGTTATGAATGCTATATTATCGTGTGTGTGTGTGTGTGTGTGTCTGTGTGTGTCTGTCTGTTTGTGTGTGTTTGCGCGCGCTTGCATGTGTTGTACCAGTCTCAGTCAGTGCTCGTGCTTTCTGAGCAGCGACATCGGTCAGTTGTCTCTGCAGATCCTCAGCTCTGCTCCTGCTCTCATTTAGCTGGTCTTCATAAACCCTGCACATCTTCTCCACAGTTCCCTACACACACACACAAACACACACGCACACACACACACACAAACACACACACACACACACACACACACAGATAATATAGTATATCGGCCCGATAAAGCCCACTCTGCTCTGATTGGCCAGCTGACCCACTCTGTTGTGATTGGTTAATGGCTTCCAAGTGCCTGTAGGAAGTTTCTGCCTCTACGGTGGCTGTAGCTGGCTTTGTTGGGGGGAAATGTCAGAGTAGCTGCTAGGCGTGCATCATGCACTACACGTGGTACGGAAGCATCGGTAGATTTTTTTTCTCGGGTGGACTCGACTTTACCTTGGCCCTGGACAGCTGCTCCACGTTTGCAGCCAGGTCGTCGGCCTCCAGCCTGAACTCGGCCTTCTCCTTCTCCAGCTTCAATTTGGTTCTCTGCAAAGCGTCAATCTGCTCGCCGAGTTCTGCCACCATGTCCGAGTGCTTCTTCCTGAGAGTGGCGGCCGTCGCCTCGTGGTGAAGCCCCGCCTCCTCCAGCTCCCGCCGCATCTTTATGAAATCTGCCTCACGCTTCCTGTTTTGTATGAAGCTAATTAGTGCTCTGTTTAGGTAAACACGGGATCTCATGTTTGCTGTGAATTCAGTTGAATAAATGCTGCAATGGAAAAACCTAATTCTTAGTTGATTCTGAATCCACAGCTGAGGATTGTTGAATCTCAAACTGTCATGAACAAGTTAACCAATCGGAGACTCAGTTGAGATT
Source organism: Scophthalmus maximus (assembly GCF_022379125.1). Taxonomy (NCBI): domain Eukaryota; kingdom Metazoa; phylum Chordata; class Actinopteri; order Pleuronectiformes; family Scophthalmidae; genus Scophthalmus; species Scophthalmus maximus. The sequence continues at coordinate 7,249,823 of NC_061517.1, forward strand.
GTTTCTGAAAACTGGATGTTGCATTACTGTAAACGATTGGTGCAGCCCCTTGAGGGGATCTCAACACACTATCACATGTCAAAGTTTTTTTAAGATTTCCTTGAACTACTAAATAATAAGGACTATACTTCAGTGTTAAGCTTTAAGTTTTTCGGAGCTTTAACGTGGATGTTGACCTGTTAAGAGCAATATGAGCAGCAGAGGCTCCTCCCGCCTCCTCCAGTTTCTCTCCCAGGTCCTCCAGCTCTCTAGCGATTTCGTTCCTCTGACGCTCGGCCTTGGAGCGCCACGCCCGCTCGGCCTCCAGTGACTCCTCCAACTCCTCGATGCGAGTCTGGGGGCACGATCACAACACACTCCTGTTGCAGCAGCACTGATGGAGATGAAGAGCAGTAGTATTCTGGATCTGCGTGAACCAACCTGAAGCTCTTTGACCTTCTTCTGAAGCTGAGTCACCAAACTCTGCTCATCCTCCATTTTAGACTGAAGCTGGACCAATTCAAAGTCTTTTCTTTAGGGAGGTGTGAAGAGAGACAGACAGCAGGATAGTGTAAGAGAGATTATGTCAATGCCGGCATTTTTGGGATGAAATTATTTTGTTGCTAAGGCAGAAATTCAACCTTTAGTAAATGTTTAAACACAAGTTACTTTTTCAGTCTCTCCTCCAGATCCTCCTTCTGGTTCTGCAAGTCCCTCACTGAATCCATGGACATCTTCAGATCCCCCTCCAGCTTCCGTTTGATTCGTTCCAGTTCCATCCGCACCTTCTTCTCCTGCTCCAAGGAACCTTCCACCTGCAAGGAAGAGAAGGGAGAACCTGAAGCGATCACAGAAAACCATTTGAACAATCTGCACCAAGGAGCACTGAAGCTGCTCTGGTGGCTTATGGTTTACCAAAATCATGATTGGGTTTGACTTGAATTTGTGACTCAGCATTATTTAGTAACTATTCTAGTTGTCTTTTTTGAGGTTGTGGTCGTCCTTTATGAGCTTATAGTTGTCCTTTATGAAGCACTAGTTCTTCATGATGACGACTGTTGAAATGGTTAAAGAGTCTCTTAAGTGTTTTTGCGGTCTTATGACTATATCAAAAGAGTTATATCACTGCTCCTGTGGTAACTGCAGAGATTTCTTAGAAGGTTCAGGTTTCTTGTGGCAACAAGACAGTTATATGGGGTCTTCAGAGTGGTTCTAATGGTAGTTTTATAGTTTATAGTTATAAAGTTATATAGTTATAGGTACTTTAAATAGTTCTTATGGTCATAGAGAAAATTCTTCAGATTCTGTGGATGGTTCCAATGGCCCTTTGGGAGATTCGAATGGGATCTCGGGAGATTTTAAGATAGAATATTGGAGCAGTGAAGTCATAAAACGAATGAGGGAATATAAAAACAAAAACAAATGAGGGAATATCAACACTCCACTTTGGTTTGTCACACATCTGTAACTTAAGTCACACAAAATCTCCATGGGGAGCAAAGACCATAGAACATTGGTAAAAATTGTTTCAGCCCATCATATGCAAAGGCAGTTGGATTATTTGAATGTTTGTACAATTTTTGTTTGTCTTTTCTTACATTGTCCACTTGCTGCTCAAGTCGAGCCTTTGCCTTGGCTAGCATGTTGCATTTGTCCTCCTGGGCCTGAAGGTCGCCCAGAGCCTGCTGGTGAGCTTCCTGCAGGGCACCTTTCTCTCTGTTCAGAGACGCTATCGATTCGTCCAGAACGCACATCTCCTGGGACAGGTTCTTCACCTGGACGGAAAGAAAGAAAATGATTTAAACTGATCGGCTCCAGCCGTCATCAGACTGAGGCCTCTTCAACCCGACGTACCTTGTTCTCCACTCCATGTCTCTCCTTCTCCACTTTAGCCAGAGTCATCTCCAGATCGTCCACGTCTCTCTTCAGCGACGTCACCTCCTCCTCCAGCTGCCGCTTCTTGGACGTCAGGGTGGCAGTAACCTCCTCCTCGTCCTCCAGGCGCTCCTGCATCTCCTTCAGCTTGGACTCCAAAGAGATTTTGGATTGAATCAGCTGATTGCAGCGATCCTCTGCATCTGTCAAGTTGTCCTGCTCCTGCATGGTTCGGATGTTAAAAATCATTTTATTTATTTTTTCAAATGAAATCACTACAGATTAGATAATTTAATGTCTAATACTATTTCCTGTTCAAAAGGAATGACAATAGGCATATTGGGTGATAGGTCAATTTAAGTGAAGAACTGGGAAAATGTTCTATACATATAAAAAAAAATATTTGATTATTATTATTTATAGTTTCAGGTGACCATACCTGGAGACACAGGGTTTACACTGGATAGCAACAAAATGAAACAAATTCGAAAGGTAGAGCTAACAAACTTGTCAACGAGTGATTTATTATTATTCATTATTTTAGAGAAGACGCTAAAAAACATCCAATGGGGTTTGGCTGATCTGACGTTAACCCTAACCCGACGTTGCAGTAAGTTTCAGCGGCACTTACAGCTTGGAGCTGCAGATTCAGGTCATTTTTCTCCTGGACCAACACCACCTGCTTCTCCTCTGCCTCCTCACGCTTCCCCTCCGATCTGACGGAGGAAAACACAATGGAGGGTATGGAGTAGGAAAAAAACAAAAACAAACTTCTTCCTTGTAATTTCACCCTCTACTACCAACAAACAGACCTGTCGAAAGCCTCTTTTAGTTTGTTGAAATCTTCGTTTAGAGCAGCCAGTTCTTTCTCCACCTGGGCGCTCCTCAGAAGGGGACGAAGCTTATAGAACAACATCATCCATGGCCATTTCCGCACTGAGAAGAAGGCTCTGAGGTTGAACTGGATCACCATCAAAGCATCTCTGATAAGAAGAATCAAAGACCGCACTGGTGTTTTGACCAAATCAGAGTGACTCTCAAACTCAAACCAATGATACTTCTCCAAAGCACAGTGTTTTGGTTGTTTTTTTTACCAGCAGACACTGAGATAATCAGCAATTAGGGGAAGATCAATTTGGATGCAAAACGTTTCAATCTCAATACATTAACATATTGACCTTTGCAGCATCATCTTCTGTCGTTGGATCCTCAGCAGCTTCCCTCTGCACATGGCCTGGACGACGGTGAGGATCTCAGACAGTCGGGTGTCCCTCATTTCCTCCAGCATACCCAAAAGGCCTGACTTAAAAAACACCTGAGGAGCGGAGTAGAGAAGAATCGATCATGTTTAATGTCAAAGACCAGATGTTAGTTGTTGGAAAAGCAGTTTAATTATGATCTCGGACTGGATTTCCACAAGACTTGGTGGAAGGATAGGATCTGGGACAAGAAAGAACCCATTCAATTTTGGCATGTATCCGAAAAAAAGGGCAAATTCAGAAATGTTCCATTACTTTTTTATTCTATTCGAGAAAGAGGATGCATTTGGCATATTTAGGGCACTATGAACTCTACTGAGTGCCATTCTACTTATTGTTGTACCTTTGTGTGTCCGAACTTGTACTGGGTGTGGTCAATGTTCAGAGAACCCAGCAGTTTCTCCACAGCCTTCCTGCTGTCCACAAATGAATCCTCCGGAATCGCAGAAGGATTCAAGATGCGATAACTTGGAAAACAGAAAAAAGTGCACATAGATTATTGAAGAGCAGCAGCTTAGAAAATCTGAAACTGAAAATGAAGCTTGTGTTTCTGTGTGCATTTAGATTTCTGACTGACCGTTGTCTGAATTCGGCGTACACAATACGGTTTGGAAAACCCTTCCTGCAAATCCTGATCCCCTCGAGGACTCCGTTACACCGCAACTGGTGGAGGACCAGGAAGGGATCAATCACACCTGAAAATCACACAGGAACAACTGAAATATCTCCAACAACTTGAAGAAGATTTCTAAATGCTCACTAAAGACTCATTGTCCACTCTCTTCACTGGACGTGTTGGGTTTTGGTTAGTTTTCCTTGGTGTTGTGGCTCTGTGGACGCCAATGTCATTGTGTAGTTGGTGTTGAAACAATTAGTCAGACGACCAAAAAAGCTAACAGACAAATGTATAAATTGTCAACTGACAATGTCAGTTATCGTGTAAAAATAATATGAACAATCTTTGGTTCCAGCTTCTCATGTGAAATTTGAGAGTTAAAAAAATGGAAATAATTGTTAGAATTGTTGGTACCAGCTCAACCACCCTCGAGAAATAAATCTGGAATAGCAAAGTTGTTGCTCCATTTATTTAATCCAGTTTCCAGTTGTGTGATGAATATTAAAACCTCACAGGGGCACTAGCGATGCCACAGATGTTGAGTCCCGTTGTTATTGTTGTTACCTGAACTCTTGTTCTCATTGGGGATGATGCAGCGGACAAAGTGAGGCTGAGTGCTGCGGAGGTTAGCCATCAGCTTATTGAGATTCTCCTGGTTTCAAACAGACAAAGACAAAGAGATGGAGACATCTGTATGGTGCGTCAAGTGTCAAGTTTCCTACCCAATCACAGTCAGTTAAGGTGGTTGTTGCTTTCACGATTGCACTCATTCCCCTTCTCTAAAAAACAAATATAGTGGCATGCAGTAGGCAATTTTTCAAGGGATGGTGGGGGATGCCATCCCCCTTTAACCAAAATGACCAAAAAAATCATCCATCTTGATGAACTGCCAATTTTGCCATCCTCTGTCAGCCATCCCCCATGAGATAGAGAGCACTGCATGTGCAGATAGAGAATTTGTTATCCAATATATAAACAGAACCTTCTCCACGCACCCCAAGACTGATGCATTGTGTTTCAGTGATGGAAGGGATGGGGTGATGGGATTGAAATAAATTTACCAAGATCATGAGGCATCTGTTAGAGTCACAAGTATGAACAACAGCTTACCTTGTGTAGCTGTGAAACTGTCTGGAAGGAAGCTGCTTTCCTCTTCCTGTGTTTGATTTCACTCTTCGGATCACAGGCTGAAACATCACAAACAATTCTTGTTGACTGAACATCCACATCTCATGCTAATATTAATTTTCCTCCTCTGGGTTTTGCATGTTTGTGACACTTGAACTATTTAAAACTATTGTCTTTTAGTCTAGTTACCCATCTCAGAACTGATGTAGTTATCAAACAGTCCAGCCATCAGTTTGTTGGCGGATTTCTTGAACAGAGACACCACCGTCTCATTCAGAGGATCTCTGTTTTTATCCAGCCAGCCTGTGATGTTGTATGGCACCTACACCAAAAATAAAGTGTTTTAATTCCTCATTTTTCATCATAACATCAACAATAGTTTCTCTTTGAATAGTTTCTCTATGAATCCTGCTATCACATCCTGTGATTTCCTTTGTGTTAACAAATGCATGTCTCAGCAAACAGAAAATGACATTTTGGGAGTCCCCCAAGGCTCTATACTTGGGCCTCTTCTTTTCGGAAATCTATGCAATCTAACCAGATTATGGAAACAACATAATATATTCAGACTGTTTATGCTGATGACGCACAGATTTACTTTAATCAAAAAACGAAACAAATGTGTAATAGTTGTTCTTGTTGCCAAAGAAAATAAACTACAAATACACCAGTACCTTTTTCTACAGGGTGAAATGCTTTCTTCTTTTCTAATCACATTTGTAAAAAAAAAAAGAACAAAGACAGTCCAAACCAACGGTGTTGTTTTGTGTTTTGTTTCTAAATCTATTAAATATATTTTTTGTAGGCTTTGATAAACTTCACTGTTCTTCAAATACAGTGGTAAGTGACTGTAACAGATAGAAATATGTCAGTTGTGGTTGGCAAGAACATGAGCAAGAGCAGCAAAGGAACCATATGGTCTGATACGCACCACTCCAGCATAGTGAACCACCTCGAAGTGCGTCTCATATTTGCGCTTCTTGTCCAGCCTTGGCCTCTGGAAGTTGGCCGACTTCCCAAGATGATTGTCATAGAGCTTGGTTTTAAAGCTTTGGTCCGTGGATTTAGGAAACATACACTCCTCTTCCATGATGGACAGAATACCCATGGGCTACACACAGAATCATGGATTATTTTGTTGTTTTTTACTTCGAATGCACCCAGACAAGCCATGCTAAACCATTCTCTGTCATCAGGTCTTTTGTTAATCCCATAATATGACAGTAAAAGCTGATTTTTGCCCACACACCAACACACCCTCTCTATGAGGTCTATGCAGGGCTGTAAGTCCAAACCAAAGTCTATGAAGGTCCACTCTATTCCCTCAGCCTTGTACTCCTCCTGCTCAACGATGAACGTGTGGTGGTTGAAATACTGCTGCAGCTTCTCATTGGTGAAGTTGATGCAAAGCTGCTCAAAGTTATTGAACTGCAGAGACAAAGAAACATTTCGTGGTTGTGCATGACATGCAGACATGTTTTCATTGCAGTGCCAAAGCCAAGATGTAAAAATAATGGAATCATACACCCAAGCAACCTCATTGCACCTGCATACATTTTTTCAGCTAATTTCACTTTTTGACTGATGTAAAAAAAAAAAATCATGCATATTTTTTATTAGCCTTACATTTAATAACACTGGGCTTAAATATACTGGTATTGATCTTTAAAAATCCCCCCAAAAATCAAAAAATGTAAACTAAATTCCCAGATTTCCATAAAAAGATGCTATAAAAAGTCAAGATGCAGCAGTCTCTGTGCCCATCACTAACCATTCCTACACCTGCCAAACAAACAACGACATGAGAAGGACGTTTAAATCTTTGGACGTCTCTGTCCATCTCTCCTCTTTACCTCAAAGATCTCGAAGCCGGCAATGTCGAGGACTCCAATGAAGTACTGACGAGGCAGAGCGGTGTACAAGGACAAGTTGATACGACTAACCAACCACTTAAACATACGGTCATAGGTGGCTTTGGCCAGAGCTGCAACTGCAAAGTTAACCTACACACAGACACACAGACATCAAATGGCCAGTTAGGGTCACTGACAGCCTTCACAGTCAGTATGACAGAATAGATAAAAGAAAATTTGGCTGTTTGACTGATCAATTGGTTACCTGTTCCACAGTCTGTCCTTTCACAATGAATTCGTTTCCGACTTTGACGCGGGGGTTCAGGAGGCCTTTGAGCAGGTCAGCAGAACTAATGCCCATCAGATAGGCGGCTTTATCCACACCTAAACACACACGACACATACGTCGTGAACACAAAGCAATATGTTCTACCATATCTAAGCCAACATTTAAATGTTATGCCGGGGAAGGAAGGTAGGAAGTTGTCTTGCTCTCACTTTACCCGCCTTTGTTGGGGGTTGTGCCGGAGTAGCCGTTAGACACTTCCCCGACAGAAAACGGGGAGAGGAGCTCCCTTTACGGTGGACTTTTGGCTTTTTAACTTTGCAGACCTTTTACATACACATAACTGAAAAAGCATAATATGTCTTCTTTACGGAATTAATGGACAATACAGTGATTTGCATTAGACATTCTAAGGAACAGGGACTTTGTCATAATATTCAAAACATTAGAGTGAGATTAAAAAAAAAAAAAAAATAGATGGTAAAGAAAATAGTTTGAAAACTCATGTCTGGCTCTTTACTATGACGGCGTATTAAGGCCATTGTAGAAAAAAAAAATGGAGCCAGGGGCGGAAGTAATATTTCGAGAAAAAATCACAGAATTTCTGACATTAAAGTGGTAAATTTACGTGAAAAAAGGCGAAAAATAGTGTTTTGTTTTTCAGGGACTATGCTGCAGGATCTCCACAGACACTGCTGCATGCCGTGTACTACGTCTACAGTGGATGACCGAATCAAATTATACTTTGTAGGAAAGCCATATTTCAATCTGCTCTGTCTACATGTCCCTGCCCAAGGTAAATCCACGTGGCTTATTTTTCAAAACGACTCTTAAAAGTATCAAATTCTACCGCTAACATGTTGTTAGAGCGCGTCTTACTCTCGGTGCCGTCGGCCTCGGCCTGCTCCTCCCTCTGCCTCTTCTTGAACTTCATGTTACCAAAGTGCATGATGGCTCCCACGATCTTATAGCAACCGTACTTCTCCTCTGGAGTGAAGCCCAGCGTGTCCATGGCGTGCTGCACACATGCAGAGATCAGAGTTAGTGCAACATCGGGGACATCAGTGTGTCTCTTTGGGATGAGAGTTTGCTCTCTTACATCGGTAAGCCTCAGCTCCTCCCCGTCGTTAATGCCCTCCACTGTGGTCACCCCTTGAGAGCAGAAGTGGTAGTCGTAGGGGTTGGTGGTCAACAACAGCATGTCTGCAACACAGGGCAACATGTTTTAGATGATACTCAAAACAGAAGCTGTCATTTCTCTGTCATGATCAGTTATAGGTGGAGATTGGACTGGTTATAATGGCGGGCGGGCTGACTGTACCTTGCAGTTCTGGCTTGTGATTGGACAGGATCTGGTAGTAGATGTGGTAGCTTCTCTCTTCTGGCTGCTGGAAAACAACTCTGGACTTCTCTAGAAGATCTGATAAAAGAAATACACACAGCTCCATCAACACCATAGAGATTATTGTACCCAGATTTTCTGACGTATAAACAGATGAACAGAATGAAAACACACATCAAACAAGCTGTGATGAAAAGAAACAGCTGACATCCTTTATGATTTTTAGAAACACAAACAGGACTCACAGATTTCGAAGTCGGAAGACGCCAGCTTCCCTGTCGTCCCAAAATGAATTCTGACGAACTTTCCCTGAGACACACACACACACAGGCCCACACTCAGTATCACACATATATGTTTGTCGAATTATTTCACAAACTGTGTGAAAATGCTTAGGAATAAATAAATAAAAAACTTTTAGAAGCGCTGTCATGAAATCCTGGAGGGATCGAGTTATATTCCGAAGTGTCTGTACATGTGGCTAATATGGATCTCGGCAGTCTGAGGTAAATCCAGATCTTTCTGACTTGCTGTGTTTTCACCTTTTGTGTCACTGATGAACAAGGAAACATGAAGAGCAAAGTTTTCCCTGAAAATAATGAAACTTATCCACTGGATTTTTTTGCAGGTGATCTTCAGATAAACCTTTAAACTTCTGCTGGAACTGAGACGATTAGCGGCAAGCAGGAGCGGCTTCAGTGTTCACAGAGGCACCTGGCTGTTTGAGACAGCGCCTATAAAATGTTGAACCCGTCCTTTAGACAGTAACGCATCGGTCCAGCCTCGGACGTCGCTAGACTCACGAAACGGGAGGAGTTGTCGTTGCGGATGGTTTTGGCGTTGCCGAACGCCTCCATGGCTGGATTGGCTTCAATGATCTGGTCCTCCAATGATCCCTGAACACACAGCGAAGGGAAAGGCAGGTTAATATGTGACTCGCTGTTTTAAAAAAAAAAAAATGCATTAAAACTCATAATCAGCAACAAGATGCTGATGCAGAGCGATGAAATGTCGAGAGGACTCACTCCTTTTTTCACATTTTCTCCCAGAGCAGCGGTGATGGCGAAGTACTGTATCACCCGCTTGGTGTTGACCGTTTTTCCCGCGCCGGACTCGCCACTGAGGGGACGGAAGAACAGAGGCGTGGTTCCACACTGGTCGTGTCAGAAAAGCACGACAAATTCATGGAACACATTTTTTTTTCACTTCACAAAAAAGCGAGGTCAATCTCAGAGCTGTCTGTCACTGAGAATTAGGTGTAATATTGAAATATTCTTATACTAACAGTCAACGCAAGTTATTGCTGAGTTGGTTTTTTGTTGTCTTGTCATCCTGTAACACGATACGACATTGTGGATGTTGATATAGCGTTTTTCCTGTTGTCTAGAAGCAGATCAGGCATAGTGTGTAGAAGATGCACACCTGGATTAAAATCTAATTCTCAATATATAACATTGATTTGTTGAAAACATGAATTTACATATTTCCAAAAGCTTAATTTTTCCCAGTGACAAAATAAGTTTTCCTTCTACACTTTTGCATGTAGGATACCTTGAGGGAAATTATCTTATGCATCCTCACTGGAGTGGGATAAAACTTTTGAGTAAATTTGTGTATCGTCATCTCAAGTCATGTCAAGATCCTTGTCCCAGACGGAGGCAAACGAAGAAAAATTATGATTAAGATACATATTTTGCCATTAATTGCGAGGCACTCTTTCTGAAAAGTAATGCACTCTCTGCACTTCTCACTAATAACACTGATGTTTCCATAAGTAACGTTGATTATAATATTGCATTCATTTGCAGAAATTAAAGGTTTAGATGCTGTAAAGTTAAAGCAGGTTGCGGCTCTGACTTACGTGATGAGCATTGACTGGTTCTCTCGATCTGTGAATGAAGAGAATGAAGCAGTGACACGGCAGCAGAGGAACATCAGGACAACCAATGGATGTTGTGTTAAAATGTTAAAGATCAGAGGTTAAAGGTCACTCACTCTGCAGGAGGTCGGTGTACGCGTTGTCGGCGATGGCGTAGATGTGGGGCGGAGTTTCTCTACGGCGCCTCCCCTTATAGGTCATTACCACCACAGGAGAGTAAACCGGCAGCCACTTGTACGGGTTGATTGTCACACAGAACAGACCAGAGTAAGTCTGCACACACACAGAGAAATGAAAGGAAAGATAAGAGAGTTTGGTTAGAAACAGGTAGAGACATTGGGAGTTTATTGTGAGCTAGAATAGATACTGACATAGATCATCCACATGCTGTATCTCCTCCTCAGGTTGAAGAGGACCGAGGCTTCGTTTAGATGAGTCAACATGGAAATGTCCTCGATCATGTCGAACCTCGGAGGGTTCATGGGCTGGAGGTCGTTTTCTTTTGCGATCAGAAACTGAAACACACACACACACAATCAACATTGAGGTTGAGTCTCGTACAGCGCGTGTAGATTGAAACATTTGGTCACCTGGAGTTTACTATGTCCCCACGTCTGAGTGAACGCACTGTAGGATACCCATTAATTAGAGAGGCAGTAAGCGATTTTGGGGAAAACTTGGCAACATAGTGACATCATAGTCTTAAAAAATCTGTGTATTGTTACATCCAAAATGAAACTATTTCGTCACAACAATATTTCCTTCTCTTAAGCGATAACACGAGTGACTTATTCGTTGAGCAACTAACTCACCCGCCCATCCTTTGTCTCCACAGTGACCTTGTCTCCATTCACTTCTTTGACCTCCACTTCAATATATGCTTCATTTTCATCAGGCATCCAAACACGCTTTGTACCTGTGGAAAAAAGAATCAGACTTATTTTAGTTTAACATATTTGTACACAAAATAAAAGGAACCTTTGGTGGAACATCAAAAAGTTCATGACAAATGTTCCTGAGACTAAAAGTAGCAGGAAGTTTTGGTCAAAATGTGGCTACAAATATATATATATATATAAATATATAAATATTATATATATATATATATATATATATATATATATATATACACATACAGTTTTAATGAAAATTGAAAAACAAAAACAAATATAAACTGGTATGGTATACAGTGTGTGAATATTTAATTGGGTATATGTGTAATTACCATCAAAAGTCTGGGCCTTTGCAGCCAACTGCTCCAGGTTGGTGAGACGAAGGAACAGAGCGGCGTCTCCAAATTCTGTTATATCCAGGTACCGAGACATCTGAACACAAGAACAAAATGGTTCTTTAAAAGTTGCACTCGGCAGCATTTCGATTTCAAGGTCAGAGTCGGCTTGAATCCGCTGGCATTTTGTGCAAAGATGACCACCACTCAAGCACGCTCCTCAGAAACGCCACAGTTCCTGTCAGTCTTGGACAGAAGCATTGATGAACTCCGCTGAGCTGCCCTGAAGCCCAGCATGATTCACCTGAAGACCTTGAAGAACGTAACCGCTGAGATCAATGAGACGTTTGAACAAAGCTGAAGTGGGATGTTGAAGATCACTTGACTACTTTGAATAAACTTTGAACAACATCAATGAACAGCAGTGAAGTGCAACATTTTTAAGGTTGAAGATAAAATATCTCGCATACGTGCTCCGCCACCTTGTGCTGCTTGTATTTTCATTTAGTGTCTGATCAAAACAATGATGTCAACACATTGGCACGGCACGACTTTTCACAGTATATTTACTTCCAGCGCATTACTCAGGATTTCAGATGGAGCAGGCAGCTGCCACGTCAGGCTCTCGCGGTCTTATTGTCTTTTCATGCCTGAGCTGATGCACTGTCACACCCACAGAGAAACTGCCAGGATAAATCCTCACAGCAAATATAACTATTTGTTATTTATTGTCGGACAGCAGATGTTGCTCTTCGTGACTGTGATTATGCCTGAACTTGGTCTTGGAAAAGATGAAGCCCTTTACTCTTCCCTATCTATAAGAACAGGATTCAGTACAAACAGATTTTGCTCTTACGAGGTGCGTACGGGTGATTTAGGAGAACTTGCAGCACTCACATATGTTACTCACGTATTTTGAATTTTCTGTCAGGTACAAACACAGTTTACAAGTGGTCCAGACCTATCGTAGGAGTCATGTGAAATTCGTCTGCTGTTATTCACATCAAGTTTTTCACAAACGGATCGTATATTCCATTAGCTTGAAGCAATTCTAAATGAATACATTGTTGTTGTTAAATTTGAATTATAATCTAATTCTACATGTTCTCATGTCGTCAACAGATGTCTTTGTGCGATGGCTAGTGGAGCTCACAGAATAGATCCGGTGGCGTATGCACCATATGAGCACAATAACAACAAACATGATAAAGATCATAAAGGATTCTCAGCACGAGCAATTACAAAGTTGATACCACAAACTTCTTAGCTCTGATGAGGATTTAGTATAACATGTCGAACTTAGCGGTGGGATTGATTGTTTGTGTCAAATCTGATCAAACTGCTCCCATACAGACCTGATGATGGAGCAGAGCAGCTGAGGCTTCACTCAAAATTCATAACTATCAATTATTAACCTGATCGTCATCATCATCATCATCAATCGTGATTGTTGTAAAGGATGGAAGACTGGTATTAATGCATTCGTAACAAATTTGCATTTGACCATTAGACCAATATCTTGGGCCCTCAGTGTAAAACCTTCATAAATATTTGACAATTTAGGTCATTTTTGAGTCTTTTTTTTTTTTTTTTCCTATTATGTTCTGAATTTGCTTTAAGTTCACAGCTCTGGATGGAGTTCTCTCTGCTACGATGGCTGCTGGGACTCATGGAGGCTGTAGTTTTAAGAGATATCTGAGTTTGAAAGTTACAAAGCGAAAAAGATTTCCTGTGAAGCCTCCACTTAAACTCCACAAAATGAAATGCTTCGTCAATAGCGTTGCGTACTCACTCTTGCAGGTTAGTCTGGTGTGGCCTGAAGCTCTTGGTGGACTCAGTGTCTCTGTTGCAGCCTGATATCTGAGGATGTGCAGAAGAACAGTATCAGTCAGTAAACAGAGCATCGCCTCTCTTTATAACCTCTCTGTAAAGGTCACCACAGCACGTGAGCTCCTCCGACGCAGCCGATTGGTGGGACTGGTGTCATCGGGCGGTCATAAAAGGCCTGCTGTGGTCATGGTGGAATACCAAAATGAAGCAGCGAGGCAAAACTAAAGCCTACATCTGCTCCTACTCATCCCTCGCTTCTGTCTCTGTCTCGACTCCTCTATCTGTGGTCTATCTATGGAAACTGACTGACCACGTCTCTCCATATTTCTCTCTGTCGTCGTTTCTTTCTCGTGGACTTGTGCATCCATCCATCTATGGTATTCAAACCCCCCGTCTTTCTCTCTTCACCCTCTCCCATCTAAAGGATGATGATTCTATGTCACATCTTACTTTTGTAGTGTTTTATTCTATTATTCCTGTCATGTACACTTCTTAACGGCTCATTCACTGGCCGGAAACAGTGCAGTGCAATGATGTAATAAATGAGCTCAGGATAAAACCAACAGAAAGTCAGCACCTTCACCAGCTGACCAGCCCCGTAAAATGCTGCCTTCAAATGGACTCGTATTTTCCATGTCCGTGAGGAGATTTCCTATGAATGCCCCGGTTTGTAGTGTCCACGACCTCAGAATTTTCTGGAAGCTCTGAGTTCACAGGTTGCGACGTGTTTTCGGGGATGGACGAGGCCATGGAAGTTCATTTGTCATTTTTGGATGGTATGTTATTATGCCGTCACTTCAGTCACACAGCTTTTCTTCGTAACTTTATGATAAATCTAAGTCTCATCTTGTACGACTTTGAGGATGAGGAACTGATAGACAGAACATGGGCGCTAACAAAATGCCAAAACTCTGACCAGCCGCCACCTCCCGCCCAGTCGAGCTTGTCGGTAGCTAATGATATGCTGACGCTGTAGTGACACCTGTTTGCTAATGTGTGCAGTGCATCAATTAGCCACGCGTGCTAATGTTTGCGATGTGTGTTGGCGTTACTAAAAACAACGGCCATGATGGACACGGTGTTGAAGAAAGACTCGTGTGGTAATAAACCAGAATTGTCTTCTAACCCAAACATAGGCTCCAGCTAAAGCTCCCATGATCCTCTGCTCCCCCCCCCCCCCCTTAATCCTCCATCAGTGAAGGACAGTTATGAATGAGGCCCCTCCATGTTTCATTCGCTGACAGTAAAACTGGACAGCAGTGTATTGTCATATGTCATTTCTTTGTGTGCCACTGGATTAAAAAGGAGCCAATGCTGTTTTTACTCTTGAATACTGAAGTAAAGTCGACTCCATACGACTGAACAACTGTGACCTCTTGTGACCTGCAGACTCTTCAGACCACAGATCTCGTCAAAACTCACTGCTCCCCTCTGATCGGCCGTTTGCCGCTTCACGTTTCAGATCAGTGAGAACTGTTGTTGTTTTGTTCTTCACCGTTGTGACACTGTCTAGTTTTGCCTTTCGCTAAATCCCTGTATCCAAACACAGCGGTGAGACTTAGAAAGACTCGGAGGGGACTCGGGCTCCTGCAGGACGTCCCTGTTGTGGCTTCAAATCCTGGATCAGATTTAAGAGATTTAATAACTCGCATGTCTTTAAAAGGTCTCTTTATATTGGTGAGCTGTGATCCCTGTGCAGGTTACATGGGGCCGCAGGGCTTTGGGCTGTCCAGGTGAAGCCTGCGGCTTCATGTTATGAGTGTTATTGTTGTTTTTAATCATTCTGTCATCGTGGTTGCTCATTTGGCAAATATAAGAATGTGAGCTCAAATCAAAAAAGCCGTTGTGGTTTATTGTGGTTGTCACATAAAAGCTATGCTACGCCATAAACCAGTGTCGATTCATTAACACAGTGTTAACGACGATGAATGGTTTTAAACCAATGACCTGTTTATAAAGATGGACGAAATGACAACTCCCAAAAACTGAAGCCAAAATATTTGTATCGCCCCCCGGGTGGCTGCATAAACCCCGCCCCCTCAATGTAAGCAGATGGACCCAACTAAAAAATGAAAATGCACATTAGATATATGTTCCCCGAGGATGAAAAGTTGAAATATACATTTTAGGAAAAGAAATTATAAAAAATAACTGCCTCAGTGGAGGTTTTCGCTCTGAGCGGCCTTCCAGGTGATTATCGGTGGATTTACAAGAAGAGCATGAGTTTTTACTTTCCTCCGGTTCACTGTCTTTTCTCTCAGCCCTTTGCGCTCAAAGGCGTTTTATAAATAAAGTGGCGCTCACAGACTTACTGCTGATGCCGCTACACATTTCTCCATAAGCCCTCCACCCGTCTCTCCGTCCATCCTCCCGACCCGACCAGCTGTCTCCCTCCCCTCCATCCCTCCAGACGTCAGCTGCCTCAAGGGAATGAGTGGAGGATGAACTGCTCATTTCCCAGAGAGCTTTGACTTGGAAAGGGACCCAGGGATCTAACTTACAGCCCCCCCCCCCCCCCCGTTTTACGTACACCTTCCTTCATCTCTTTTTGTTTTCTGTCCTTTCATCTCTTTGCCACCCCTCCCTCTATCCCTCCAATCCCCCTCTCTACTTCCAGTTGTCTCTCCATCCAATAATGTCTCACACACTCTTAATAATACCCCGTAGACTTGCGTCTCTCACACACACACTTGCTGTTTTGTGACACTGTACCACTGACCCAGCAGACTTGTTTATTTTTGCAGATCCTCCCTTTGTGAAAGTTGTGTTGTGTTAAGTTCTCCTGTTGAACTGTGTTGCATGGTGCTGGCAGGTGTTTCTATTATATTGTAAAGCGATGAGGTGAGGCTTATTAACGAATAATAATAAAAATCCATTGATAGAAAACTTTGGCAGAGGTATTTACACATAAACTCTGTAGATTTGGGATTAACACTCGCGTTGACAGAAATGTGCAGCCGCTAAACGCCGGGTTCCATGTGATAAGTCTCTGTCCGTGGACCCTCGGGCCCGACTCCCGCAGCTCCCCGTTAATGTATGTAGAACGCTGACCCCACTTCCACACTTGTTAGACCTGTGAGCATGAGGACAAGAGAAGTTCAGCTGATGCGAGGTTCTCCGACAGCATCACAACAGCTGTCATCACGTTTATGACCATAACACACAGCCGTGGATATTTATATCGGACATACTTGTATCCCAAACTATGTGATCTGTCATTGTGGTGATTTCTCATTCATCATTAAACATCACAAAGATGAGCCATGATTCATGTATAGCACTCAAACAGAAACATATTTTTAGAAAGCGAGCACATAATGACTTGAATGCACAAAAGAATGACTCAGTCATCACCCATAAACATGTATCACTTTCGCCAAGGAGGTTATTTTTTTGCCCGCTTGTTTTTGTCTGTTTATCAGCAGGATTGTGCGAAAACTACCAAATAGATTCCACGAAATTTGGTGGATGGATGGGACATGGGCCATTCCAATACATTTTTACATGGACCGGGACAAAGGGGCAGACCCCCTTGAAAAATGAGATCAAGGGGCTAATCCTTCTATACATGTTCATATATATCCTGGAATATTTCATCACTTTCTTTAACATTGTGAGCTTTTTGACATTTTCACAAATCCTGCTGACTAACAGATAAACAAACCAATAAACGGACAGGGGTAAAAACATAACCTACTCGGTGGAGGTAAATATAAAAATGAGGCCCCCCACCCCCACCCACGCACAGAACAAAACAATATTAACAGGAACTGAGGAAACGCTGTCGTAAATTACATAAATTTGAAATGCGGATCATGTCAGTTGTTGTTAAAGATGAGTGAGAGCAGTTGACAGGAACAGTTCACCCGATGACAACTTTTGTGTTGGCCAATCATCCAGATTCCTGGAGTATGACTTTGTAATACGAGCAGAGCAAAAATAGGAAAAATGATAGTTTTCCGCCTTCAATTATCACCAATCACCTTTAGCCGAGAGCAACACGCCCCCTCGCCCACTGCTCAGTCTCAAAAACCCGGAACTGTGGCAGCTAAATGAACATTAATAGGACATAGTTTCGATAATGGATAATAATGCAAATAATAAGTTCAACTTATGCGCACTCACATTCACACACACCACTTGTGCAGCGTTAATACCAATTTAATACGGTGTAAACCCTCTTACATATGAGCTGGACTGCAACTCACACACCTGTCATACCGACCACACACAGACACACACACACACACACACACACACACACAGACACAAACACACGCGTTTGTACTTCTAGGACACTCGTCTACATGATGCATTTCCTCGCCCCCCACCTTAACCTTAACCATCACGACCAACCCACGCGCAAACCTTTACTTAAACCTGACCTACCCTGAACCTTGTAGCCGTACGGCCCTTTGACAGGGTGTGTCAGACCAGGAAGACCAAACCCAAAATGTCCTCACTGCCGGGGTCTAAAACTGTGGTCCTCACAAAGATGGGCATACAAGCACAAACACAAACACAGTGTATCCCAGAACAATGGGCGACGCCATAAACTAATTTTAGGTGAACAACAGAGAGACGCCACGGGAGCCCCGAGCTAGTCCTCTCAATCCCCCTGATGTCACTCAGAATGACATGCTGCACACACACACACACACACACACACACACACACACACACAGAGAGAAAGAGAGAGAGATAGAGAAGTACATACAGTAAACACTCACCCACTCAGTTATCCACACTCCTCAATCCCAAATTACATTTGTGATGTAAAATGAATTAAGTGGTCGTTTCTGGCATTTACTCTCTGAACTTGTGTCTGTCTTTGGTTTTTGAATGTATCTCTTCCATCTTAATGTTGCTATAGTTTGAGGGAGACATTTTGTTTAGGTAGAGTAAAGGCTGTGGATGGTTTGCATGATCCTGTTTTAGTCGATCTAAAATAAAAAACATAATAGTTAGAGCGATCATTCTTTTGATAACAACTGATTTCCAAAAAAAGGTGCAGGTTCATTTTGATCAAACGGTTAATCATTTCATCTCTTGCAAGATTTAATTTGCAGTCTGTCATTTACATTAGTGTGTGTTTGTGTGTCAGTCAGCATGTGGTGCAATTCTGCTGCCCCCCAGTGGCCAAATAGTATATAACACAAACAACAGGCTGGTTAGCTGTTTACAGTAGATATGATGTGATATAGTCTGGTCTTTGCAAAAGTGATGAATATGTCATTAATTTAGCAACGGCCGTCTTATTTATTTCTTATTCATCTCATCTTATTTGTTATTTTATATTTTCTAGTCGTTTTGGGAAACTTTTGATCAGTTTATGAACAGATAAGAATCTGAATATTAGCCTCTGTGCAATCCTAGTCATTGGTATTCAGTCTCATCTAAACATATTTTAGCTCCTTTACTGGGTCGCTCTTTAACAAAGAGATTCACTGGAGCTGAATGAACGAGCGAGCAGCTGCTGCAGCCTGTGACAGTGAACAGCTGGAGGGTATCGATCCAATCAGAAGAGCCAGACCATAAAAATATCACAGTCCTTCAAGAAACGACCTTGACTAGTAAAATTAGGTATCTGGGTCACACACACACACACACACACACACACATAGAGGACTTGGTGACTGGGTTGGTCAGGCAGTAACTAGGGGCTGGATTCCACTGAGGCTCCACAGCAAAGCTCCAAAATCCTACTGGAAGCTCTGCAAACACAAACACACACACACACACACTGAGACACTGACAGCAGGGTGGGCTGAGAACAATAAACACTAATTTTAGACGATCATGCACTCTGACACACAAGTGCAGAAACACATACAACAATACAATAATGTATATTTACTTTACAAGTAAAATGTATTGATATTTATTTGTGTGTGTGCACTAAAAGTGTAAAAAACTACTATTGATTTATAGGAAAACACATTGATGATAGTGTTTACGCTCACAACAAGCTGACTGTAAGGGATAGGAATTCATCTTAAGCTGTTTTCAGACATGAATTCCGGACAATCTCTGCAGAATTGCATCTGGACTTTTGCCGGAGTTTAAGTTCACTCATAGCAAACGGAGCAGCTTGTCGGAGTCAGAAGCAATAACAACAGTGGCATCTAGGTAGAGCAGCAGAAGGCTCGTATACCTCCGCTGCAGAAGTTAAAAAAATATATATCATAGTATAGTTCATCTGTCAAAATATCATAGTTCACTATGAAATGAAATGATATCTTGATTTTGTTTTACTGATGCATGTGCTCCTATGCTGTAGCCTACAATTGTTTGACATTATTTCACATATTGTACTCTATGAACCATGATGTACTTGTTGAACAAACTGTAAATGTAGTCACAACCACTAAAATATAACATTTGCAATTTGAACTTTAAATGGCGGTGTATGCATTTCAATTTGTAGCATCCATTAACAAGTGAGAAAAACACGCACTTTGTTTTTCATAGTAAATATTTTATTTTCTGAAGATGTGTTGTCTTCATCACACCGTTCTCGTCCGCCCCACTCCATCTGTGTCTCTGTGGACAAAAGTAGCTTTCTGTTCACAGACTTGAAGTTTTACTAAAAGCAGCTCACTTATAATCCAGTGTCTGTACTGAGCTAGTTACAGTGTTAGAAAACAAAACAATATTTTCTCTCCATAAATATATATATCTATAAAACCATCATAACAACAATAATATTTCAATTCAAAACCACATTTCCCCAGATACAATAAAATACACAAAACAAATCTGGGTTCAACCTACTTTACATTCAAACGACGATGTTACTGAAATAGATAATTCTGTCATCGGCAAATAAATGCTGCAGTGGTCTTCCTGTTAATATTCTCTTAAACTGTTAAAGTGAGTTCATTTCCTCGAGCGTATACGCATACAAGCAGTTATTCTAGCATTTATTTTCTATGAAACTGAACTGAGAAAGACTTTTAGCCATTTGGTCTTTTGTTTGCATAGAAAATGTGATTTTCACAAATCGACAGTTTGTTCCAAAGCATTTGGGTCGATAATGGAATTGATGTTTGGTAATTATTTTGATTAAAAAGGGGTGAAAAAAGAAATCCGTCATCCGTCTTGAATATCAATAACTTCCAGGTTTATCTAAATTAGAATAACTCAACTCCGTTCAGCCTTAACAGTGGTGTCATTTCAGTTTTGGCAGCTTCTTGGAGGTCCACGGAAATGGCACAACAAGTATTAATAATAACTCGAAATACGGTTCAGACTGAGACCATGGACCAGAATCCATTGAATCCCTGGAAGGCTAAAAAATGAATTGGTCCAAAATTGTCTTGTAGTCTGAGCCAGGGTCAATTAATAAAAAACTTCAACCAGAAAATGTCAAAGAATATCCACTGCTAATGTTAGCTGCTACGAAAAACCTTAGCTAACAAACAACGCTGAAAGTTTTTAAGTACAGGATCTCAGGATAACATGGCACTCAAGGGTGAAAGACATTTTGTCTGTAGTATGAAAGGATTTTCATCTTCTGGTTTTAGATGATAAAAAAATGTAGGATTTTGAATGAAAATAGCTTGGTTGTACATGCACAGGCCTTCTGGGCTTTACATTGACATGCCTGATTTAACTAAGCCAAGATGCTAATGACAACAACAACACGTTTGTTTTCATATGGTAATGGTTGTCATTCTGTACACGCTGTAGATGAAAACAGTGAAAGCAAGCGAAACAAACGTCTCTGTGGCTTTAGTGAGAAACATCGGTTTTGCACGTTTTGTAGCCGCGTTCTAGTGTTTTTCTTTACGATGACCATGTGAAGGATTTTCTCCTTCACAGCAGTCCATCAGTCCAGCTGTACGCTTTACAGATGTGGATCTTATGGTGAACAGTCCGTCCATGTGTGATAATCAGTCGGTCTTTATGTTTTGTACATCTGGTGGTTTCCTCCTCCCGCACTAGGGGGCAGTGCAGCGCTGGCTCCCGCCTGGACGTCAACAAATCCCATTCTCTGCCTCCTCTTCCTCTGCTCCGTCATCTACACACACAAAGTAAATAAAGGAAGTTCACTCTCTGGAAACACATCCAACAACAGAAGCAGAGCGAGAACCAGGAAAAAAATCAGATTGGTTCAGCTCAAACTCCGTAAACACGCACTTTCTCTTTACAGCTGCTAAGACACCTGTTCAACATGTCACTGTTTTTAACTTAGCAGTTGAGTTGCATGCGCACGAGTACCTGCTCTTTCAGCTCCGTCAGCTGAGTCGTCAGAGTTATCACCACTTTCATTGTTGCTGACAGTTTGTCCTGTAACATTCTCATCTCGTTCTGCTCCCCGTCGCCGTCGGTTACCACCAGAGACATCGCCTGCATCCGTGGGAACCAGTCCAGGTTGTTGTTCTGAGACAGAAGACATGTGCGTTTGTGACTCTGGATCACATCAGTACTTTTTTGGTACGTATAGTGTATAAATGAGCGGTTTGTTTGTTTGTGTGCGTGTGATACCTTGATCATGTGTGCGACGTAGCTCTCGGGTCCAGTGTAGTCTGTCTTGTTTTTCTCGCGTACCAGAACGATGAAGTACAGGTAGTTCCAGATGTTGTGCTCCATTTTGATGTGCTCTTCAAACGACACCGTCTTGTTGTCAAACTTATCTCTCTCCAAACCTGCAGCAACACCAAACTGGTCCGTCAGCAACACAAACTGGACCTCTGCAAGTTCTGGATAGTTCTTGACCATGGACTGTATATAAAGATGATCAGTGACTGAAGTCCTCCCGTTGTGCAAAGATGAATTCTAAATATATCGGATGCAGGCGCCGACATCTTGCGCTTTTGAGGTAATTTGGAACCAGAGTCGGCGCAGAAGGGATCGTGGTGTGGAGCCACGGTATCAAGGTCCCGCCCACAAATGCACTCGACCAATCATGATTCAGTGTCAGCAGTCAATCATGACGTCCCACCCCATTTTTATTGCATCAAATAATTAATTAAAACCAAATTATCAGAAACATGAACACCTGGATGTACATCAGTGTGATACGAACTTCCTAAAATGATAGAAACCATCTTTGGAAACATTTATTAGATTTTTTTTCATCTGCTAACATGGAGTTTATGACCTATACTGCAGCCAGACACCAGGGGGCGATCCAGATGATTTGGCGTCACTTTTGGGCACTGACAAACTTACAACAAACCAAAATGGGGTCAGCAGTGTTTCCAAGTCTCCAAAAAGTCTGTAGCCGCTCAATGGTTGTTCAGATTCGACTCACCGCAGATGAAACACGTCGTCTTCAGAATCTCCTCTTTCTTCTGCTTATCGCCCCTCAGGTCTGCGAACGTGTCGATGATGACGCCAAAGATCAGGTTGAGGACGATGATGATGACGATGAAGTAGAACAGCAGGTCGTACACAACGCGGGCTGGAAACAACGCTTCCTACACACACACACACAAATTCAAAGACTCAAAATTAGAATCTTAAAAATGTTGAAACTGGACAGTGGAGGGAGTAGAAATATAAAGTACCTGCTTTCAAAAGTATTAACAGCAAATAACTTTGAGTATAAAAACACTTTCTATGTCATTATATGTATTTTTCATTATTAGATTAGTGTGTAAATGGCATTTTACTGTTGATTTCATAATAAAATGTTGGGTTATTTATTCTACAACAAATCTACTAAATGTACTGAATCAATCAGTTATTAGTTATAACTGTGACTTAATAATTATACCAGAGTTATTAGAAAGTGGCACTGCAATAACCTGGATTACTAATAAACTCTTACTGTCAGTTACACTCAGTAACTAAGTCACAAACAGTACTTGGATTTTAATATTTAGTAACTGGGTAATGATCCAGACACATGCTGAGTTTTCAGCTCAACAGTTTTCCTTACGTTCTTCGACGGTCTGCGGAGAACGTCTCCGACTCCTCCTCCGTTCCTCAGTCCGTGGTTCAACACAGTGACGATACACATCAGCAGAGTGTCACACGCTCGCTCCGTGTTCGACTCGTCTGGAGCACACACACATACACACACACGAGCAATCACTACTCGATCATCCACTTTTAAAAAGTCTAGCTGTTGAATCACAGTAGTCGCTGTAACACAAACAGTCAAATAACCGTGGTAACAGGCCCCAATATTGAACCGGTTCTGTTCAGGATTCTTGGAACCTCAGTGCTCAGAACCAGTAGAACCATTCAAATCAAGGAGACGTCATTAACAGAGGACGTCGCACGATGAAAGTAAACAGTCCGATCACATTTATTATGAGATACTGACTGTATATAAAGATGATCAGTGACTGTTAATAGAGAAGATAACTAATTAAAACCAAACTTATTAGAAACATGAACATACATCAGCGTGATAAGAACTACCTAAAATGAAAAAAAAATCTATGGTAAGAGTTTATTAAGTGTACTTTGATTTTTTTCAGTTTGGTCCCATCCCATCATTGTCTCTTTCCACAAGAAATATGACACACCCGCTGATGAGGTCACAGTTCTCTTTTCACACTGAAGTGTTTAAACTATAAATCAACCTGCTCCGTGTCGAAGTGTAACAGTGAACAGGCCCCTCCTCCCACCTTCATCCTCGGCGACGCCGCTCGTCTCCATCGTGCAGCTGACTCCGTCTGTAGAACACGAGTCGACGAAATCTTGAGAGGCTTCACTCTGCTGAGGAGCTGCACAACACAACAAAACACAACACACAGTCAGTGACAGACGCACAACAGTATAACACACAAACAACTCGGGGAGCTGAGTTCAGCACTTAGCAAAGGGTCAGACACGTGAACACACTTACACTTAAACTGTTTAAAACATTTTTTTTTTTGTGAGATATTTGTGAGGCAGTGTGGTGTCAGTTTGTGCGTCAATTTTTTTTTTTTGTTTTTACAGGTGTGTGTTTGTGTTACCTGTAGCGATCTGCGGCAGCGGGTCGACCTCCATGATGAAATCCTCCTTCAGGCAGAGGAAGCCGACGATGGAGAAGAGGTAGACGAGGATGAGAGCGAGCAGAGCCGTCAGGAGGATGGAGCGACCGTTACGAGTCACACTCTTTATCACGTTGAAAAGTGTCTCCTCGCGGTAGATCAGGTCAAACAACTGCACACGCACACGCACGCACGCACACACACACACACACACACACACACACACACACACACACACACACACACACACAAACACTGTTAAGTACTTTGGTTTGGACAGAAACGGGAAGTGAGGATGAAAGTACTATTAGTAGTACTATTATTTGCAGTAGTAGCAGTATTTTACCAGGATGCTGTAGAAGAGCTCGTGGACAAACAGTCCTAGGGTGGAGGTCAGGACGTACGCCAGGTGATAGAGGAACTCCACGTCCATCACCATGGCCTTGTAGCCCATAATAAACGTCCCGTTGTTCCCCACAAAACTCACAACAAACACCACCTTGTTGATGAGCTGAGGGGAACAGAAGAACAGCAGGTTGATCAGGAAGGTGAGCGACAAGAGGACGAGGACACGTCACCATCATCCAACAACTTTTCAAGATTCAGAGCGTCAACGTGTGCACACATCACCAAATGTTTCCTTGGAACTCGTATTTAATCAACTCATGAACACCGTTTTTTTTCGAATGAACATAAAACTGTAACAGTTACAAAGATTTATAAGTGGTGAGAAACCTGCATTTATCTCCAATATTCAGTGAGGAAACTTTTAGAATATGAAGATATGTATTTGTTACAGCAGCAGCTCTTCGTGTTCAGGAGGCCTGTGATCATGAGGAATATACACCCCTCAGTTGTGTTTCAGCTTAGTGAGTGGGACTACTTAGTCAGAGCTCCGCTCAACAGGTTTACAGGCTTTGTTTTTTCTCTACAGGAAAACCACACACGAGCCCAACAGAATGAATCACCACATGTAGCTGCAGAGGGCACTGCTGCTCAGTGACATGGTGTTGCTCTGGGGTGTTCCCTATGAAGAGCAACAGAAACAGTTGTGTCGGGAGGGAAAAACCCGTGGTTCTTACGTTGAGCGACCCGAGCACGATGAGCGTGTTGCCAATGCCAAAGTGGTAAATGGATCTGAGAATCAGAGCCAGGGTCAGAGGCTGGAGGCCGTAACGCTGCGAGAACAAGCCCAACACGGAGAGACCGGTCAGGATCCAGAACGCCATCAGCAGCACAGAGTCGTCTATTGCTCCAGCTGGGGGAGGAGGGGGAGAGGGGACTATGTCAGTTTTATGATCACATCCACACTTGAAAATAAAATTTCTTTGATTCATTAATTTACTGACAATAAGATATTGTATTTTAATTGTAACAACCTAACCAGAGCTGGCTGATATAGAGTTGAGCAATGAAATTGGTAAGGTAGGTCATTAATAGTGACGCTCCCAGCCCCGCCTCACTCCCTGCCTGAACCTCACCCAGTTTTTTAGCATTTAAAAAAAATGATGCAGTGGGTGGAGTCAGGCTTAGAGTTGGGGGTGGAGTTGCATTAAATGAACAGTGACAGTGCCTGAGAGACTTAGATAATTACATTTAAATTATACATTTATAATGATAATGAAATATATATGACACTGACTACTACTAGTAGTATTTGCGGTAGTAGTAGTAGTATTTTCAGCAGTACCTTGTCCTGAGTTGTAGGGGTAGAAGAAAGCAATGATGAGGTTGATAAAGACGGCGAGGTTAAAGGAGATGGTTCCCCACAGAGTCATCCTCCTGGAGAACCAGTATAACACTGGCATGCCTAACACGCACACACACACACACACACATCAATTATCAATCATCATTTTCAAATCCACCGGTATAAACAAAGTTGATACAAGATAAAACACCTTTATGAGTTTTTTTTAATCAAAAATTTAAAAAGAAAAGTTTGATTCCTCATCATTACATCACTGACTTCATGTGAAAATCGTTCATTACCTTCCAGTAATTACAGCAGCGGTTTGATAGAGTTATTTTAATTTCAACCACATCCCACTGTCTCCATCAGGAGCCATTTCCGTAGTTGTCATGGTGACAGTTCAGTTGCCATCAGGTGACTAGGTCACATGATGACACGTGCAGATGAAGGCCATGAGATGTGGCTGAGAGCCTCAGTAGAAAGTTAAAAAGTGACCCATCGTCTCTTCATCATGTACAAACTTCTACTACAATCTTCTCTCTACGATCTGATGTCACAGTTCAGGTTCGAGAACACACCACGTCAGAGTGTCCTCATAACCATAGAAGACCCTCTTTGTCCGTGTGTGTGTGTGTGTGTGTGTGTGTGTGTGTGTGTCTGTGTGTGTGTGTGTTTGTGTGTTTCCTCACTCCTCAGCTTCTTCTGCCACTCCATCTCTCCGTGCAGGAAGGACGATTGCTCGAAGAAGTGTGTAACCTTTGACCCCTGCTCGTCCTGTTCGGTGGTGTTGAAGACTCTGAACTTTGACTCCTCGGTCAGGAACTCGCAGATTGGATGAACGGGGAACACGATCTGCTCCATGCTGCGGTCGTCACGCACAATCTGCACACAGAGGTCACGTTTACGTCAACGGTCCCTTGTTTACCACGAGCATTGGCAGTTCTTTATCTGAGCAGTACTACCAAGTGATAAAGTTAAAGCATTGCTGTTAGCATTAGCAGCACTGTACCTCTACCGGAGAAGGGGGCCTACTATACAGTGGTAAAGTTGAAGTATTGCTGTTAGCATTATCATTAGCAGTACCTCTATCTGAGAGGTCAGCAGTTCGTAGTACTCCAGAGGGTCCTGGTCCACCACAGCAGCTGGAGCTGTGGACTTTAACATCTGGGACAGGGGCCGGTTGTTCAGGTTCAGCTGCAGACACACAGACATTACTGTTAAACGTCTGCAGT
This sequence comes from Scophthalmus maximus, assembly GCF_022379125.1. Taxonomy (NCBI): domain Eukaryota; kingdom Metazoa; phylum Chordata; class Actinopteri; order Pleuronectiformes; family Scophthalmidae; genus Scophthalmus; species Scophthalmus maximus. The sequence continues at coordinate 7,276,960 of NC_061517.1, forward strand.
AGCTACTACTCCACTATTACTGCAGTGAACTCCAAAAACGACTGCAGTACAGTCACTGTGTAACTCTGAGGTTTACCATGGAGGAGATTCCTTCCTCTCCCTCTTTACTCTTCTTCTGTGATTTCAGGAGGTTTTGCAGGACTTTGTTGTGTCTGGCCAACTGACAACAAACAATCACAACAACTTTTACTTCATGTATCAAACACAAGGGGAGTAAAAGTTTAATTATAATAATGCAGTTAAACAGAAATTCTGTGGTTCGTCACCTGTTGAGCCAGGATGTAGATGTTGTGTCCCACCTCCCGAGGAGAGACCTCCACCCCTTCACACTCACTGTCCTGGTTGTAGGCCTTCTTTATCACCTCCACCTGCGCGCACACACACAAACACAAACACACACACACCTCTGAGATAAAGAAAAACAAAACAAAGGATGGAGAAATGGAGAAGGATCAAAGAAAAGAGAGACAGTAGGGAAGCAATGAAGGAAGGATGCTCTGACCAGCTCTCGCGGTCGGAGGTTGAACAGGATCCTCTCTGCGTTCTCGCTGTCGTGGCGACTCTCCATCAGAGCCAACAGCAGCTTAGAGGCGTTGTCCTGGCAACCAGAGAGACATCAGCTGCATTCAAACATCTGGACCAAACACAACACTGGTTGATGATCGTGTGACAGTAAAACGCACCTTCAGCTGCAGCACCATCTCCATCCGGTAACGACACAACGGGCTGATGTCGTTCAGGATCAGAGCTGTGATGATGTCGATTCCATTAGACTCGTGGGTCACGATACACGTCTACAACACACACGAACACACACACACACACACGTTAATGCTGTGTCGACCTGCCTCTGTAACTCGGTGGTCAACTCTTCCCTCCTGATCACCTGGTTCTCTTGGCAGGGGCCCTGGCAGTATTCTGTGAGCGTCTCCAGGGTCTGCGTGATGAGGTGGACGTTAGATTCGTTGATGTAGAGGCCCAGCAGGCCCAGACCTCCTGTGGTGCTTCCACACATGATGTCCAGGAACTGAAGAGTCTCACACACCAAGTTGTAGTTGGTCTTATTGTTCTGGCATCGCAGGAAATTCTGGAAAGACGCAAACAGAATGCTCCGCCTCATTCATCACCTCCAGCCTCACATGACGTTTTCTGCCTCTACAGAGTTTGTTCACTCAACCTAGGAAAGTTAAGTGTTTGTCGATTCGAATTGATCGAATCACAGATTTATGAACAAAAATCATCCAAGGTTTCCAAATTTAACATTGTTTCTGTACAGAGTCTTTAACCAAACCTGCCTCTGCAGAACAAAACTAACCTGCAGGTCCTGGTTGTGGTTCTCGCAGAGCAGCTGTAGGAACCTCAGAATCGGCTTCATGATGATAACGGCTGGTCCCATCTCAGTCTCCACCTCCCTCTGCTCCACCACAGGCTGAGCTGGCAGGGCAGAGGCAATGGGGGCAAGGGACTGACCCTGGACCAACAAGGGGTGACCTCCTGAACCAGGAAGTACTAATGCTGAAGACCCACCTTAAAAAAAAAAAAACTGAGTTTAACCAAACTATTTTTTACATAAACTTTACTGAACTCAAAATTAAATAGAACAAAACTAATTCTTTTGGGAAATTCAAATGCAGCCAGACCTAATGCATGATGGAGAATTATCGTAATGAGTATTAGAGCCATGTTGGGAAAAATAATGAAATTTCAAGAATGAAGTCGAAACTAGACAAAAGTGATACATATTTCTAGACAATATAAACACTCGATCTCTCAAAAAAATCACTTTTTCTTGTAAAAGAATAAATAAACTAAAGGTACTTAAATTATTCTTGAAAGATCGTAATATCGTAATAACAATTTTCTCAACACACTTAAATTGTAAAAGTTCCCTAATTCATTGTTGTAATTCTGACTGCTATAAACAAAATTATCAAAACTTAATTATCCGGTATTTAACGTCACAGATTTTAAAGTATGTAAAAAACTCCTGACAGTGACATGAACCAATAACACCAGCAGATCTTCAAACACAGATTGTGTGTTTCTTGAATCGAGCACTGAACGTCTCACCTTGCTCCAGCTCTTTCTCGTTGGCCTTGTGCGTCATCTCTCCAACGTTGACGGAAACCGTAGCTTTAATGTCCGTCTGAGCTTCTTTCATGCGGTCATGAAGAACTTTGAAGAACTTCTCCGACTTGTTGTCGCCCATCATCAGCTTATAGAACGAGTTCTGCAGGAGAAAAACGTGATGAAGTGAACTGACACCGTTCATGGTCAAAGTGTGATGACGTGGCAGCTGCTCAGTAACATTTTCATCCTTTCATCCACAGGAAAGATCTAAAAATCTTAACATATGCATCTTTTCTGAATTGTTTATTGTTCTCCGTTGTTCATTTTAATATCGGCAAACATAAACTTTGATATTGATGTCTGTTAAAGGCTCATGTCAACCAATTTTTATTGGCCAACCGATATATCAGTTGGGCTCTAATAAACTTTTTTTTTTTTTAATTATTGTTGTTTTAGTTAAACACCAACAAATGATCGAACTGAGGTCAAAGCTTGGATTGTGGAGACAGTGCAGCGGTGGAGGTCTACTGAGGTTTTGTGTGTGTGTGTGTGTGTGTGTGTGTTTGTCTCACCTGTATCTCTGTGTTTCCTCCCTCCAGCAGACAGATGGCGACCTGGATGCTCTCCTGGAAGATCTTGTCGTTCTTGGTGCTCATCACCAGATCTGTGAACAGCTTCGTTCCTCCTTCTCGGTCCAGTCGACACTGAACCGCTGCCACCGCCGCCCAGTCCCGCTCCTGCTCTCCGCCTGACACACATGTGAATACTTTATTTGACTCCACCACCTGCAGTCATGTCTACAGGTATCAAACAGCAGCCATACGTTTTTACTCTCTCTTCTTGTTTTAAAAAAAATATATATTTGAGTTTTAATTACTGTTTAAAGTTTCATCATTAAATAAATGAATCACAAAATATTATTTTAAAAAGATGCTTTTCAAGAGGACAACTGTTAAAAGAATCTTAAGTATTTAAAATGAAAAACCAAAAGTGACAGTTTAGAAATAAAAGCTGGTCTGAAGTCGTGTACCTGCAGCTCCAAGCTCGGCCAGGTCGTTCTTCAGGTTGTTCTTCTTTTTGGGAAACAGGTAGTTCTGCAGTAAAACTTTTCGCAGCGACATTCCCTGAAACAACACAACACAGAATCAACAGAGCCACTCCACCCGTCGCTTTGTGTTGCACTTATTTGAATGTTTTTCATAATTGAGAAAAGCTCTATTTGATAGAGTAACTAAAATGAAAGATGCATAATTAAATGATTCAGTCTGACAGTCCATCAGCTGTTTAACTGACCTTTTCATCAAAGTCCAGAGTCCTGATCAGCATTTCCTGCAACGTCCTCAGAACTTTGATACACAACTTTTCCTCTGAAGACATCAGAGCCTTGGTGTGCTGGATCAGCCTGCATGCACACACACAAACACACACACACACACACACACACAAAGATTTTTTTCCCATCAGCCCCCTGTCAGCGTACTAGTGCCACAGCAGGTTTCAGACTCAGAGAACTCACTTAGAGATGAATCCTCCAGACTCGCAGCGCTGTCGGGCGTCGGTTCCCTCCAGAAACAGCAGCTCCGGCTGATGGAGGACGTCCACCAACACGGACAGCTCAGCGTTGACCAGCGGCTTCAGACGCTCCTCCAGAGTGTTGATGATGTCCTGAGGAACACACACACACACATGGTTTATTTATAATTATAGTAAAGTTTATCCACTACATCAACACTGCTAGATTGATTGATCTCAGTGGTGGAGTCCATACCTGTAGTTTCTCTATGATGTTCTTGTAGTCCCAGGGGTTGCTGGGTGCGATGGTTCTGGAGGATCGGGAGGAGGATTTGTAGTTTGGGTTTGAGCGGGACAGGGAGTTGAGAGCAGAACTGGACAACATGGAGCCGATCTGAGACTCCAGGTCCAGAGGGAGAGAGATGGAACGACTCTTAGCTTCAACACAGAGAGAAAGAGGGAGAGAGAGAGTTAATGTTCTGAAAGCTGAAACTATCTCCTCTCTGTGGGCAGAGTGTGTGTGTGTGTGTGTTTCACCTGTCATGGCCAGGGTCTTGATGCAGGTCTCCACCTGTCCTCGGTGCTGCTGCTGCAGCCAGGGACAGTCCAGCAGTCTGACGGACGACTGAAGCAAGTGAGTGACGATGGTGTGATGAGTCTGGCAGAGCGAGAGAGAAGACTATCAAACTCCGAAAACAAACACTCTCTAGATAAAAAAATAAAATGCTCCAGTTCTTTCAAAAGCTTCTTCCTTTACTGTTTATGTTGCACATTTAATATGGTGTTGGCTATGTTATTTTTTTTCCCTTATAGTAAATATTATGTTTAAATGTTTATGTTATGTTTTAAACTTCAGTTTGTGTATCACTGCACTTTATAAAAACATTTTTTGCACATTTTAACAAAACCGTGACAATACTGACAACCGTGACGGTTTTGGTCATTACAATCACCATGTGAAATTTTCACAACGTTTTATCAGTTTGACTTTACTGTTACCAAAGAGTTTGGTTGCTGACCTGCAGAGAGGTGCTGTTTTCAGAGAAAGGGGAGCTGAAGAAGGCGTTGATCGTGTCGAACACCACGTTGATGATGTATTTCTCCAGGACGGGATCAGAAAGACGCTTTTCTCGTTTATTGCAAACCTGCAGACGAGAAATAGTCACAGTCACCATACATAAGAATACAGGTGTAACTGTCATACTCATTTAAAATAGCAGATGTGAATTTTTGGTTTTAGAATCCTTACTGAGTTAAGCACTGGGTAGTTCTGCTGGTTGAACTATGAAATAAACAAATAATAGATAACATATTCCAATTAGTCAGTGCTGTTTTTACCTGAGCCATGTCCACTGTGAAGTCTTCAAACAGTTTCCAGATGTGGTTGGACGTGTAGATTTCTTTCATCTCCACCTCCGTGTCCACGTAGCAGTGATTCACAAAGTTCACATAGGCGACTTTCACCTGGAGACACAAATACAGAGAGACAGTGAGACAGACAAACTTTAACAATATGTCTATTGACCCACTTTATTGGATCATATGATTTAAAATTATGTTTCAATCTATATAAGCTGTAGCTGTCTCCTTGAGAATCCTATAGGATGCAGAAATGGTTGATCAATGCGTGATAATATTTTCTTACTCCTTCATGACATCACAGATCATATGACATCAAACGACGGCAATTATTTTCCGATCAATATAAATTTTAGTTTGTCTCTCTATTAATTGTGGAGCTTTGTGACCGATAAGCTCCAAAACTTAACCACCTGGAGATACCCCTCAAGTAATATTCTCATAAAGTTTATCCGTCCATGTGTTGATGATTTATTCTGCAGGTGCACACACACACACACACACACACACCTCTGTGATGCAGTCCTCGTGTGTCACCACTCTGACCACGTCCTCCAGCGGCAGCAGTGACGTACATTTGATCTCGGTGTAGACGTTCTTCCCCTCGGCGCAGGCCGCTAACAGCTCCACCAGAGAGATGTGATACCTGCAGGGAGGAGGACATGTTGTCTACGTCTGGACCACCACCAGACAAACTGCACCAGGTTCTGTGTGTCTACGACCTCTGACGATTCCAGTAAAACTGCGGTGTCGGAGTTTTGTCGGAGCCGGAGCACGACTTTGCTACAGTGCACTTTTATCATTGTCTTTCCACTGAGAGTCTGTTGTTGCTGTGGTTACCTGAGTGGGCTTTTATCACCGACCCCCTCCCTGCTCTCAGCCATCAGCTCCAGCATGACGTTGAAGGAGGCTTTGTCATTGTAGAAGACGACAACGTCCTCGCCGGCGTTGGTTAACTGTGGCGAGAGAGAACATTACTGCAGAACATCACCTCAAGAACACACCATGAACATTTTTGTCAGGGGGACACGTCTCATCCTCACCTCGGTCATGATCATGTCCTGACACTTCTTCACGTACTTGCCCTCGGCCTTGATGATGGTGTGCAGGAAGTTGAGGTACTGGACGTGGCGGCCGTGCGTGGCCAGGCAGTGGATGAAGTGCTGCAGGACGCTCTCAGAGATCTCGCTGCACAGCTGGTAGTTGTTACTGAAGATGTGCTGCACCGTTTCGGCCTCCAGCAGCTGCACAGGCGGAGAAAACTGGTTTCACCATCACTCAGTGAATCAGTGTGTTTGTGATTTAATTTGAGAAATGTCACAAAAAGTTCTGACCAGAATAATACAACTGTAAAAAGTTTCTTTAAGTGACTTTGATATTCACACACTACATCAGAGAGTCTGCTGAGCACATCAGCTGATTAACTTGATCAGTTATAAAAAAGCTTTGTACCCCAGGGTTGAGGAACAGGTTGAGGTTCTTGTGCAAAAGAGTCTGGTTCTCCTGGTTCCCCATACAGAACTTCTGCAGGAACAGGTGAGTGTACCTGATGATCTCCTGCATCTTCATATCATTCTGCAGACAGAGACAGACATGAGGGGTTGAGAAGGAATCTGTTGTTGTTCAATTTTTAAAAAAATTTCTAACTATAAAACGGATGCATATGTGCAAACAAAAACACAGATATTGATACGTCTGTGAAAGGCTCGTATTGGATTTTATCGGCCAACTGATAAATCAGTCAATGACATTCAGCAGGCTCCCAACCCGCGAAAGGATCAGTGGCTTTTGCAGATGGATGAATGGAAGATTATAAAGAGGCTAAAAAACAAATATATGTAGAGAGACAAAACAGTGTAAACGGACAAAGGCACCAATGAGCTCCATTTAATTTGCTTTTATTTTGGCATTACCCAGTCTTACCAGGTCGTAGGACACCTGCAGTAGGTCCAGCATGACTTTATGAGCTCCCATGTTCTTCAACAACCTCTGCTGCTTCTTCCAAACTCCACTACTGCACATCTTATTCAACCGTTCAAGGATCTACAGAGGAGAGAGAGAGAGAGAGAGAGAGAGAGAGGAGGACAGACAGAGGGAGGTGGTCCGGAGATAAAAAGAGACAGAGAGATTTAAAGAAAACAATCTTCCTCTGCTCACCGAGAGGATGGTGGCACCCATATCGGAGATATTTTTCGCATCATTTTTACGCGACAGGAGGAAGTAGAATCACGTTGTTCTTCTTGATATACAGTAACTTTTGACATCATTTTGTAATGGTAAAATTTAAACATTAATGCTCATCTTTTCTGCATCGTTTATCCTGTAGAATAAGTTTTTTATATCGGCACAAACCGAAAAACAAAAACTGATATTGATATGTTTGTGAAGGTATCTTATTGGACGATATTTTTCGGCCAATCGATAAATCTGTCTCAAGTGTACAAAGGGAAATATCAGATTGAAGACACAGTATTAGTAGTAAAATGGACAAGATAGAAATCAATAGACAAGAAGGTTTCATGTGCATGATTTCTGGACCTTGAGATTGGAGACATAGTGGCAACTGAAAAATATTATACTTGGAATAGATAATCATTTGGGCAAAAGAAAAGGCATACAATCGTTTTGATTGGCTGTGCTTAAGCATTCGTCGTATTTATACCCAAAGCGAGGACACCATTTTGTCCTTCATGTCATGTTACAGTGCAGATGTTTTAGGAAGGGATCACTTCACTCTTTCAGTTTGGGCATGCAAGTGTTGCATGAAGAAAGATTTATAAAATTTTAAACCTCTTGATCTATTTTTTTTTTTTTACATTTGTGCTGCAGTTATCCAGAGTGAATATAGAGGAAAAAGAAATTATAAAATGTAATTATTCTGAGCAGTGAAAGCCAACATTGCTGAAGAGACAACGGCAAGAGCACCATATAAAATACCTCATCAACAGAAAGACACAGGTGACAGGTGATCTCTTGGAAGCACACAGCAGAAACACCACAGCGCAGATGGGAACCCCCCCCCCCCCAAAAAAAAAAAAATCACAGAAGGATGGCTGTCCTCACCTCTTTGACTTTCCGGTAGTTCTCATTGCCTTTCTCCAGTTTCTCCTTCTTGGGCGTTGCTTCCTCTGATGGCTCCTGGATGCAGAGGTAAGACAGCATATGCAGTTCTCTCTGGGCACGGTTCCACATTATACACACTTGAATCACGAATCAAACTATTACTTATTACAATATCTAATACAACAAGTGTAAGCAATAAGCAAGATTTGCTTTACTGTCATTTTTTTGGTGAGTGAAAATATGCCAATAGTAGGAAGACTGTGGTTATGATCCTTCTTCAAATCCCCTTGTTTGGGCTAGGATGAACGCAGACAGCAGCGTAGACTGCAGGTGTAATATAGTCTCCGCAATCCTAAATGTTTGGCTGCACATTGATGTCTAAGTGTCCTTGCAGTTATTATGGACACGGACATTTTTTCGGCCTTCATTTTCACTGGAATAAATCTGACATGACAAATAAGCTACGTACTATAGGTGAAAATCGTCCCGAACGCCAAAATGACTTTTCCATTATAATTAGTTCTTCAGGAACCTTATTGTGCACAACGTGAAAACTTTGCTGCCCACATTCACAATTCAAATTGGTTTTGAAAACCCATCAACCACTGAGAGCTTTGTAGGTGAGATGTAGAATGACGTCTTCCTTATATGACTTGCTACCTAGCAATATCAAAGATATCAAAATGGCAACAGAAAAATTGGCCAAAAAGACGTAGAGCTGAGATGTTTCTAGCTGTTCATGTTGCATGAATGTAAATTTACGGACATAACACCTGATTTTCAGGCTATAGTTTGAATAGAACACAACTGGCTTATTGCTTTTTGGGTTGTTGTTTTAATAGTTTGATATGCAGAATAAGTGTGTATAAGACAAAATGGTAGAGCGGTTGTCCACTAATCAGATAAGGCGGTGGTTCAATCCCCGGCTCCTCCGGTCCAAGTGTCCTTGGGAGAAGTGCGGAACCACAAATGGCCCCTGATGGTTCAGTGTGTGAATGAGTAAAAAGAGAGGAGGAGGTGTGACATGCAACAAAAGTCCCAAAACAAATCTGGACACAGGACCTTGTGGTTGCACCTTAGCCAGCTCAGACACCAACAAGCCCCACACCAGCATTAGGTTAAAAAAATACCAGGATGCATAGGTTAAAGAATTTTTTTTTGAGTTTCAGTTTAGTAGTTTGTGAGTAGTTTGTTTTTATTGGTAATAAATGTTAATCTTCCACCCAGAAATGTGCTGTTTTAGGTCGTAATGACTTTGAGTTAGTTTGTTAGTCGTTATAGACAGTTATTTGTTAAACAATTATTTATAGCAACTTGGAATATCACTCAGCATCTAGACATGAAGATCATACCATTAGATGTTAGAAAATAATAATTAGAACATGATGTTAACATCAGCTCCTTAAATGTTAATGTTCAATTTTAAAAATGTGCACACCAGTGCCATTTGCAGCTGGAACATACCGGAACATACTGTACACATTATTATGTCTACATACTCCAATAATTCACTTGTTTACCTACACAAGCCTTCATCAGGGTGTCAAATGAAAAGAGAGACTTCTCCTTGACCATAAATATTGAAGGTTCCTTACCTCTCCTTTCTCTTTCTTGTCTTTCTTGTCCTTCTTCCCCTCTCCTCCTCCTGAGTTCTTCTTCTCCACCCACAGTTCAGATTTCTCCACCAGTGTCCGGAGGCGATCCAGATCGGCCTTGATCAGCTTGTAATTCTCCACATCCTGAGCCGAGATCAGTAACTGGACCTGCAGACGATTGAATCAATCTGTAACATTTCTTTAATTTTCTTCCATTCCATTGATTTGATAAGCAGATTTGTTAATGGATTTAGATCCATTGCTATTGAATACCAAAGCTGCACAAAATTAAGCTAGTCCTCGGACATTTAACATCTAATACATCATTATTTGAGAATTGTTTCTTTTATTTCTCAAATAATATGACAACAATCTGAACCAGGGTCTGCAAAGAACAAAACTCAATATGCAGAATAATAAAAAATCTAAACAAACGTGAAAAAAGAACTGGATAAATTAAATCCAGCAAACATCAAACATTTTAATATCAGTTATTCTTTCCACTCCATTGATCAACACATTTAATGACTGGATCCAAAAAAAAGCCCTTCACCTGTGAAGAAATACATCAACTAAGGTCACAGGATTGTGGAGAGTTGGAATCATCCACATGAATCAAGGAATCTTTGTATTCTTTTTGAGTCAACATCCTTTTCAAAATAACTTGCTTTTGATCATACGGATGTCAAACCATAAAGATTGCATTCATCATTCAATCTGGCAACAGTCTGACAGAAAGATGAAAATTCTTTGGACCAATCTTAAAATGTGGTATAACATTCAGTGAAGATGTGAGATCACTTATAAAACAAGGCCTTCAGTCAGATCTTTCGAGAACATCATCAAAACAAGAATGCTCTTCAATCCTTCCAATAGACATTAGACTTTGGCTTATTGTCAGGAGCCATTCATCACCTCAACAGGGAGAAGCGTTATAATTCTGTATGTATGTGTGCGTACTTGTTTGAAGGTGTGCAGCACTTCCTGTCTCTGGCTGAAGTGTCTGAAGAGCAGCTGCAGGGCTCCAGACACCAGCGGAGGGTAGTCGTGCATGGTGAGGTGGATCAGCACTCGCAAGAACATGCGACCGCCTTCATCATCAACCTCCAGGATACTGTTTCCCTTACTGTAAACACACAGCATCCAATATTATCTCCCCTAAAAGTTAAATATACAATAAACTGATGCAAGTTTTAATGAACAAAATACACACATACTGGTATAAAGTTAATGTGGAATTACATACCCGACTCCAAACATAGCCTCCGCCTGCTCTCCAATGTGCAGCAGGTTGATGGTGGCTGAGGAGGGACAAACACACAAAGATTAATAACAATATCAGGACAGAAGCTATAGAGGGTCATTTCCATTTACGTATAGACACACAGGTGGCTTTGCTAAGGAACACATGGAAGAAAATATGACTCACTTTAAAAGGCAGATTAACAACAACCAACCAAAACACGGACAAAAAGCTGGACAAAACCGAAATAAAACGTGAAAAAACAGCACCGACATTTATGACATCATAACCCTACAATGACAGAGTTTACAGGTTCTACCTGTAGTTTCCACGTTGACTGGGTTGTCTGCAAGCATTGAGAAAAGTAACAACACAGAACTTTACCATGTGAGTGTGTGTTGAGATAGATCACACACACAAATGCCTTTTTTGGAAACCTGATAATACTTACAATTTTGGAAAATGCCAAAAAAGACTAATACTGATGCCCCAAAATGAGGCAGAGTATTGTATTATAGTGTATTACATAAGTTATAAAACATAACTGAAGAAAAAATGTGCTAAATGAAAATTATCTAAGCCACACTGACCTAAAAAAATAGTAATTTCTCAACCAGATAGCAGCAGTTATTATATATGCATTTATACATTTACCAATTCAAAAAGAGTCATTCAATCTGTAAGCTCTGTGTTCCAGCAAAAAAAATAATAACAACAAAGAGTCTGACTGCGTTTCCATCGGCCCTCTGTTTGTGTGGTGTGTATTTACCTGCGTGCTCCATGTTGGTGGTGGCATCAGCATCGGCCATCGGATACACATCCACAAACTCCTTCTTGAAGACAGACAGCAGGAAGGAGAGGCGGTAGTCCAGACGAACATTCAGGATGAACTGGTGAAGAGCAGAATTCGGTTCAGTTCCAATTCACAGACACAACAACAACAGCAAAAAAATCACATTCAAATAGTAAAGATTAAATGATAATGAAATCAGGATGTAAAGGAACAAGGAGTTTTCCCAGTACACTCTGAATCATTCCTGCTTCGTACTTTTGGATATATTCTAAAATGTATACACTGATTTAACTAATTGCTGTTATGGTTCTCAGGATTGTACACTAAGCAGAAGGTAGCTGGTTCAATCCCCATCCCCTTCACTCCGTTTAGCCCGTCCTCGGGAAAGACACTTACCTGTAATATCTCCAGTATCTTCAGCTTGGTGTCCATCACTGTAAGGTCCATCCTGTCGATACTGTCTTTACCACCTCTCTGTCCATCTAGCCCCGCCCCCAGCCCTGCCCCTCTGGCACCTGGACCTCCAAATATGGACTGCTTCCTGTTGAGCACCATCGTGGACATCATCTGACCCATCCCATGTATGGAGCGCTTCACGTTCTTACCTTCAGAGACACAAATTTTAACTTAAAACTGTATTCTGTATTTACCTCCTTTGTACAACACAACAAAGTCTTGGATGGATGGTTGATGATTCTGTCTAAATAATTTCGCCTGATTATGAACCTTGTATTATACTTTTCGCTACTTTTTAAATAGAGTATCGGATTCAGCCATTAAGTATTGGATGAGTTTATTTGAAACATGTCAATATAATGGGTCACTCAACACTTCTCTAAAGGTAATTGAGCTTAATCTAATGTGAGTCATTTTGGTAATGTTAGAAATTTAGATTCTTGTTCCTCAAACTTTAAACAGTCTGCCAAACGAAGCTCGTGGCAGAAGGCCCTGTATTTGTTAGCGGAGTAGAGAGTACCTGATCCGTCATCATGGAACAGGAGCCCAGCGTGTCCGGGATTGGGTCGACAGTCGATAATACCCAGCAGGGTTCTGGTGAGTCTGAGCAGTTCAAAAAAACTGTAGAATCCAAAGTAGATCAAATGTCTGGCCAAACTGACCACCTGGAGAGAGTAGAAATGAAAGTAAGTAAAAAATTATTCATAGAGCACATTTCATGCCAGGGCAACACAACGTGCCCCGTGGCGTAGTGGTCACAGGAGAAAATAGTAAGACTAAATGATGGATAAAAGTTGTATGCGAAGTAAGAAAAAGAATATGGACAGACCTCATATGTGAGTTTGTTTTTCTCCTCATTGTGGAATGGTAGTTCCTCGTTCAGGACGTTGTTGAGATACTCCTCCATGAACGCCATAGTGTTGGAGAAACGGTTCTTTTTGTTGTCTCTGCTGTCGTCCATGTTGGAGTCGTAGCTGGAGATGACACAAACATTGCAACGATATAACTAAAAACGTATAAGTTATCGAACAGTGACCTTTGACGTACTGAACACTAACGGTGTTGGTCAAGAACATAAAACATATAGTTGAAGCAGAGATTCACAATCTACCAATCTAAGATGTTAGTTAAGCAGAAATTACCACCTTGCATCACAGTTGACCAGTCTTGGGGAAAGAACCCTGACATGGACATATATACTGTATAGCCTGAACAGGGACTTGAACCCTGGACCCTCAGATTAAAAGTCTGATGCTCTACCGACTGAGCTACTCAGGCTTCGAAAGCCTCATCATGTGGACAGAAAATGTTTGTGTAGTCCAAATGTGACATTACATACACTGACACTGTTACCTACACTGACATTGTAACCATATCTAGGTATTTACTAGTATACCAAAACTACTCATATTCCAAATGTTGGGACTTCCCTGTAGTTTCTGTCTTCTAATCACACATCCAGGACACGTGTAGGTATGAAATTGTTCTAACAAACTATTTCAGTGCGATTTGCAACCTCATGAACATTTTGTTCAAACATTGGGGTAAGTACTCACTAGAAATTCTCAATTTGATCTCCTCAATGGGGAGTTATCCGCCCGAACAAGGACTGGATTCCTAACCCCTCAGATTATCAGACAATTCCAATGTCAACTGCTCAAAGGGGAGTGACATGAACAGGTACTTGAACCATGGACCCTCACACACTTCCAGTGTTTAAGCAGTGTCACTAACATTTAGTTCTAACATCTTGATATCTACTTACAATAAACATTAATGTGGAGTCCTCATAGGAGACCACAGAGCCTGAACAGGGACTTGAACCCTGGACCCTCAGATTAAAAGTCTGATGCTCTACCGACTGAGCTACTCAGGCTTCGAGAAGGCATTGATGTGACAATTCACAGAATCACACCGTAACCATATCTAGGTATTTACTAAAGCTGCTCGTCTGTAATAGTCGGCCAGTGTGTGTATTAATAGTATTTATTTAGTCTTTAAAGTCAGAGGGTAAACATTTGGATTGAGCTGGTTACACTTAATATTGGTCACTTCTAAAGATGATGTGAAAGCCTCATGCTTCCCCTGCAGACAGTCTCTTTCCTGCTTGGCCACAGATTCTAATATGTAAACAACAAACTGTATGTACAAGCATGACTTAAAAAGGGATCTGAATCTTGGACCCTCAGATTAATAGTCAGTTGCCCAAGGATCCAGGTTCCGTAACACTAAAGCAAAACAATTGACCTCTTTCCAAATATTGGTAAAAATCATTCACATTAGTTGCGTTTTCTGTAGTTAAAAAAAAAGGAAAATTAAACACCACAACAATTCTCACAATTCACATTATATTTGCAGCAGCATTAAAATCGACCTACTCTTTGATGGTGATGGAGGTGGGGATCTCCGTCCAGAGGCGGGCGAATTTGACGGGGGTCACCAGCTCCTGAGGGTCTCGGTCGACGTGGGCATGGAGCATGAGGCGACAGAAGGAGGCCCGGAGGTCAAAGGGCAGTGTCTCGTCCATCATGCACAGGAAGATGAGCTCCACATCCAACTGCTTGGAGATCTCGTCTATGGCCAGATACTGACGGTCCAGACACATCCGGGCAAAGAGCTTCAGCTGATACCTGGGGAGGTGCAGAGTGTATTTACATTAATGATCTATGGCAGATATTTAACAGACCAGTGGAGGCTTGTACTATTTTGTGAAATTGCAAGAACTCTTCAAGACTTTGACTGAGATTAAGATGTCCATGTAATTTACTATGGATATTCATGGTTACCAGAGGATGAATCTTAATTTATTTGGTGACTCTTTTACTAAAGTTTCACTACGAACCATGTAAATATAAATCATTAAAAGAACGACACAAGTAATATGTAAAAAAAAAGGAATCAAAATATTTGTTTAAAAAGCTGTAAATAGAGTCGTAGTTCCTCAATCTACAAGGAGACTGTTAATAATGGGGAGATTTCCAATACATTTTCCGTGGACATTCATTGACCCAGGTGACGACCTGATCCCGTGTGTCTCTACCTGTAGTAAGTGAGGACATTCTCATCGTGAGCGTTTCCCTGCCTCGCCTCCTGAGCCAGTTGTCTAATGCTCTTCTCCTGTCTCTCATTGGTCTTGTCTGTCCACACCAGCCACACCTACAGAAAGAGGAGATATTTCATGTCTTACACACATTTCCCCTCAAGTTATAGACATTAAATGTTGTCTAGAAGTTGGTCTCCAAAGTCAGGAGTGACCGAGCGGTTAAGTTAAAAACACAAACTCAGGCAGACCAACCTCATCATCATCTCCATAGTCATCCATCCCCAAGTACTCCCCCTCAACAACAGGGTGCAGCTCTTTTGGGATACGACGCCTGGAAGCAATGAAACAGAAACAGAGCAGGAATTTGAAGATGTTGACATGAGAGGCACAATTAAGAGAGGAAATATTGTGTGGCTAAATATTCTAAAATGCTAATCCTTGTGTCCCCCCCCCAACACAGCAATGAAAACAGAAAATAAGGACTGTGCTGCAGTCTGCTGGTCAGATTAACAAACAAATAATATGGCTGCATTGCACTTCAAGTGGCACTGACTTTATGTGATTCATGCTAAACTTGGTTCAGTCTCTGTCTCATGAACTAAACTCATTTTAAATGGACCTGGTATCCAGAGCAGTGACTTCACCCCCTCACTCCCTCCTCCCTCCCTCCGTCTGTCCTCACTCTGTCTTGATGAGGATATCCTGGTTTTTCGGCTCCAGAACACATTTACAGATGAGTTCCTGAGTGACGGGGATGGCCACGTTGTTGGACACACACAGGTCTGACAGGTAGTCCAGAAACCTGCACAAACACACACACGTAATGTCTTGCATATCTGACAGGAAGATAACAGCAATAACAACCAAACACTGCCCCTCCTCCTCCTCCTCCTCATTTCTCCCCTCCTCCTGTGTACCTGGGCTCTCGGTTCTTGCGGACCAGGCTGACGAAGGTCTCCACCTCGGTCTTGGTGATGTGTTTCTCCAGCAGTTTGCGGTTGTTGTGCAGCAGGGCGGTGATGGTGTCCTCGGCCAGGATGTCATAACCGATCTGACTCTGCATCACACCGAACTGCTTTGCTATGTGCTCCTGCAGGGGGTAGGAAAGTGAGACAGCCAGGGGGAGAACGGTCATCATCAGCAGCATAAACAGGTTCAATAAGTTGTCACAAAGCCACAGTACATATGAAGAGAAGCGGTCGCAGTAAAGGGAACCGGGACTAGATGATTGTGTAGTCAAAACGCAAACTGAACCAAGAGAGTAGATTTGGTTTCACACATTGAGGAGGTGAGGGCACAAGGAGGTATTTAAAGATAACAACATAGTTTATGATCAACAATTTGCAGGTATTCCTTTTGAGGCTGTAAACTAACATCTTGCCGATATCAGAAGAAACCATATTTGGAGGGGTTGGAGGTTGAGCCTGTCAGAGCAAAAAGAAATTCAATTAAAAATAGCAGCAACACTAGCTGCTGCTTATAAGGCTCTTTGTTTTGACTGAAAGTCAATATGTTTTATAATTGCAGATCTTTTATCAAAGTCAGAGCACAAAACAATAAACCCCCTCTATGGAAATTATGGCCTGGAATCGATCACACTGAGATGTGGTTGACAGTCTGTTGAGAAGCGGGTCATCTTCATCATCATCCTCCTCCTCTTCCTCACCTGGTTCTTGCGGTAGTCCTCCTGCGAGTGTCGGAGGACCCTGTAGCAGAGTCTGAGCATGTACTGATAGGGAGTGTTCTTCTGGTCTGCCAGCTCCTCCAGACGCAGCAGCGGACCCTCCCCTCCCCCCCGGTCCTTGAAGGGCGCCTTCAGGATGCCAAAGATCTGAAACGCACAATCACACACACATGGTGTCAGTCATGTCTGAACATTTCCTGCCTCTGTTTCTGGATTTCTTTTTTCATTTTCGGCTCTCACCTGTTTGAGGATGTTCTGCTCTCTCATCAGTTTCTGTCTCTCTCTGTTGGCTTTGGACATGGCCACGTCCAGGACGTTCTGACCGCTATTGATGACGTCAGCCACAAAGAAAACCACGTCCTCCAGCAGCTTGATGGCAAACCTGAGCGAGAAAAACATCCGTGGATATTAACTCTTCCAAAAGACCTGCCTCCCTGTTTGCCCCCACTCATGTTCCCATGAATATTTTGAATATTTATATTAAATCATGTCATAATTTTACCGTAAATACAAATACAAAATAAAATGTATTGATTGTCCTTGCATTTTAAATTGAACAACATTATTAATTTAGATGAAATAAAGACAACTATTGGTGAGCCGTTCAACAAATACACTTGTACTTATTTTACAATCCTTTTTACAATATTTGAATAAAGCTGCCTAAATGTTCCCACATACAGATGTTAAACAAACACACACACACGCACACACACACACACAGTGTCACACCTGCGGTCGTTCTGGCTGATGAAGCCCTGGTTGAACTGGTCGACCACAGTGCTCAACATGGCGCTGGCATCGTTGGCGAAGTCAAGATCTCTGATTTCCATGACAGGAACTGAGACAATGGCGAAGGCCTCCTTGTCCTCTTTAGTGGCACATGTTCCTAACTGCAGGAGGCGGATATACAGAGGTCAATACACACATCTCACACTCTGACCAACAGTGACTTCAGGTCACACATCTGTGACCTTGATGTTATGTTTCCACCCCTGTCCGTTGTGTTTTCAGCTTCGATTGAACATAGTCATCACGTGCAGCTTTATCATGTTCTGCTCTATCCTGTAAAGCTTATCAGAACGTGAACTTGAGTGACGTCTCACCATGAGTCGGATTGGTCTCTCCTCATCGATGTCTATGGGGACGTTGGTGCTCTGGATCCAGGTGTTGGTGCAGAGGTGTCTCAGTCGTACATACGAGTTCCTGGAAGACAAGTGACTCCATTTCTATTCAAGCTCTTTGTGTGTATGATCTCCCTTCAGGAAGCTTTTGCCGTCAGTGGATCCTACCGTGGTACGAATGAGTCAGTCTTCTGCAGCGTTGTCGGGTCCAGCTCAAACAGCGAGGCAATGTCGTTTCCATGAGCCACTGCCACCAGCTTGTATTTGATTCTCTCGCCATGGGAGCGCTTGTTGCTACGACTAGTGTCCATCTACAGAGAGGTCATAGGTTAGGGTGAGGCTGAGGAGGTGAGAGGGTTAAAAAAAAAAAACTCTATTTACTTAATACTTATTTACTTTTTGCTGTTTTTGTGCTAATGCAGCAATGTAAGAAAATTATTTAGCACAAATAATGTGCTATCCCTGCTTTTTCTCGGACTTAGATCCTACAGAAATCGGGTTGCTTTTAAAAACTTGGACACATCTGCTGACTTTGAGACAGTTTAACATTTTTGTATATAGGGAGGAGGTGAAGACGCACTGTCCATCTTCATATAAAGTCATTGATTGTCTTTATATTCAGTCTATGAGACACACCGGGTGACTGTGGAAGAAACAAGCAGCTTTTTCTCAATTGCTGGACTCACCGAGGTCAAGATCTCTGCGTTGTCTCCTTTATAACCTGGATTCTCCTAAAACAAAGACAAAAACAGTTGAATCAGAACTCAAAGTGAGTAACATTTCCTTAGTGTTCAGTACGTACATACATACACCTGCCTAGATAAGAAAATACACTTTAAAATCCCTTGAAAAGTGGCAGCCATTGTATTCATATGAATGTATCCCCTTAACCATTAAGGGTTATAGTTCCACTGCCTTTACAGTAAAATAAAAACATTCCATCCAGTGTTGCCATGGTTACCTCAGCAGCCAGGTAGTTGCCGGTGGCCAGGTGCTTGAAACGATAGAGACTGTTCCAGTGTCCCGCCCCCCCACGACACGGGTCATGATGGACAACCTGACGGACCAATCGCCACACAAACATAAATTCATAATGCCATGTCTGTGTCTCCGTGTATATTTGTGTTTTTGTGTTTTTGCATGTGCGTGTTTTTGCGTTTGCGTACCTCAACCTCCCATAGAGCATTGGAGCTGGTCGCCGAGGTGGCGGACTGTCTCAGCGTGGTCCGGAGGAAAACGTGGAGTTTGCTCTTGTACTCGTCACACGTCAGAAACTTTTCCTGCTCAGCGTGAAACAAACGCACCACGTCGCCCTAAAAGAGAGAGAGAGACAGTTAACAGAATATTAAAGGACAGTTGCAAAGTGTTTGTAGTTCCTGCCTGATTCCCACAAGTTTGTATTATATATATATATAGGCCTCAGTGAGTCCACTCACTCCTTTGAGGACTTCCTCTCTGTGGTCACTGAACATCATGAACAGGTTGATCTTCCAGCTGGTGTTGCAGTTCACCGAGTTCACCTGCAGAGGAGAGAAGAAACACACAAGGCGGACGAGCACATGAAGTCATGAAGTCTCCACTGTGAATTCTACTCCCTGCATTCACATACATTTACAGTTTATAACCAATTATGATTAAATTAGATACTTAAAATAATGGAAATGTAACAAAATGTTAATTTAATTTCGAGATGCTCAAAGTGCCGTTCAGGTACGACCAGGTATTTGAGGTCTATCTGAGTAGGTCAGCCGATCTTCCCTCTTGGTACCAGACATTTTCTTCTACTTTATTTGATTTTATTATACTTTATTTATATTCCCTTTCTCTTCTGATCTCATTGTTCAATTAAATTATCAGTGATGTTTTTGCATTCATGGCAATAAAGCCCACAGAAGTGTGGGTCCATGTGTGTGTGTGTGTGTGTGTGTGTGTGTGTGTGTGTGTGTGTGTCTGTGTTTGTGTGTGTGTTTCTCACCTCCTTACAGCCTGGATGGTCGGTCAGTTCGTAGTTTGAAGCGTGAAGTGGTTGACCAGCGTTCACCGGGTTCAGGATAACTTTATCTCCCACAACCACCTGCAACAAGCGACATTGACTCAACAATTGTTCTATCACTATTACTTCTATTACATCATTACTGCAGGTTCTGCTGCTATAAAAACTTTAGTTTCTTTCTTTTCTGCAATTTTGTTTTGTTTTGAAGAAGCATGCTGTGTTATCTTTTTGTGCGAAATGTGTTGTATAAATAAAGTAGTACTGTTACTCTCACTGACCTACTGGTGTCAGAGGAGAGGATCATTGGAAGTATGAAAATACAAAGGAAATTTTGACATTTCCTTTTTTTTTGTTAAGGCCATAATTGTAGCAGAACAGTAATCGTCAGATCATCAGAATCCTCACGATTCATCCTCACACTTCCTGTAGTGTGATGATGTATAGTATGTTGTGTGTTTACATTGTCTCCGTTGGCGCGGAGCTTCCAGAAGGGCTGGATGAAGAGCCAGGACCCTTCATTCCCCGTCCCGTCCAGAGTGACCCGCATGGCGTTCTTCTCCAGCAGAGCCGGCAGACGCTTGTTCACCGTCAAGTATTTATTACTCTTCATGTGGAGCAACTGGAGACAGACATATAACACTGTACGTACATATACATACATTTTTTTTAGGGATAACGACCCATCCCTAATTTACAAAAAAATCACATCTTCTTCTGGTTTTTCATTCACGGACTTGACAAGTAAAGTAAGTAAGTAAATTACTGGGCTTGTTGTTTTGAAAGACTCTTTACATGTGTGCTATATTTTAAATGTTTTACGTCTTTGGTAGGGAACAGTGGCCTCGGAGCTGAGAGCCACAGACAGGGAACAGATGTCAGAGTCAGACTCACACACTCACACACATCAGATTTGATGACAAAAAGAGAAAAACTGAATAATTATGTTTTTATCACTTTCAGGCAGAAGATGTTTTAAAAGAAGTGAAAGTTCATGTATCGTTTGAACTTCCAGTTAAATAAGGGGTTCTACAGAGCCATCTGATCCTCTCCACACCTTTAACACACACACACACACACACACACACACACACACACACACACCCTGCTTTCATGTGTTTCGTAGATGTGCTGCTATCTGTTAGTGTCAATACTGACCTTCCTTTAGGGCTGTCATCATAATGAACGCACACGCACACGCAAACACACACACACACACACACATACCTTTCTCCTACAGGAATATTTATCTTAACAATCTGACTCAGTTTCATTCAACAGGAACCAACCACACCCAACCTGTCAATGTGTGTGTGTGTGTGTGTGTGTGTGTAAATCTTTCATGTATGAAAAGTCTACAGGAAACATGTTGTCATTGTAAAAAGGGGAGGGGTGGGGAGGGAAAGCTTATAAGTCACCTGGTTGTCATGGCAATTGGTGACGCCCTGTCTGGGGGGAGGACATAAGTGTGTGTGTGTGTGTGTGTGTGTGTGTGAGTGTGTGCATGAGACGTGTTCAAACGTGTCTCATAAAGAAGTCTACACAGTGGCCATTAGTTTTCAGCACAAACACACAGTGAACACAACACTGACGTGTGGTCACCTTTAATAATGACATGTTGAACGTGTTAATAAACAGCTGATACATGTGGTGTCATGTTTGAGTCCAGTGTTCACGCTCTGTTAGCTGTTTTTTGTCTGTTTGTAATAACTAAATATGGACCATTATATCTTTATAGATTATAATGTTATTTACCTGTAGGACAGTTCCGTATTTTACAACGTCTCCATGGACTTTCTTGTTTTCTGTCTCGTTCTGCTTCTGCTCCAGGTTGGACGCGTGCTGCAAGACACACACGAGATGTGCTAAAATTAGCTTAGCACAAAGACTGGAAGTAGAGGGAAACTGCTAGCCTAGCTCCATCATGAGAGGAAATCATGTTCTGGGTTTTCATTGAAAAAGAGACAGTTCATTACAGTGTGTAAAATCTGTCTGGCTGTGTGTTTTACCTGTAGTTTCTGCAGCAGCACCACATCAGCGATCTTGTCCTTCTCATGTTTGGCTTGTTTGGCTTTCCAGAACTGTTTCTGAGCCGAATAGCGACTCATGGGACAAACCTTAAACAGGCAGTCTGAGCGAAGACAGAGCAGAGCAGAACACAATATCTAAATCAAGTTCCATCCAACATGACAATACTTAGGAAAACATCACAGAAGATATGTATCACTATAAAAGAATTAATGTTTTATTATCCATATTCCCTTTAGAATTAATCTCCATGTTGTATCTGGTTTTGTTCTACATCTGGATTGACTGCGTAGTCACCTGCTGGAGCGATTAGTTCCAGAGAGATGATTGGTCAGTGGAGTGTGCACATGAAACTAATTGGCTGTTTTGGTTTCAGAACATCAAACTGGTGAACCATCTGACATTAATCCCATCTCTGAGTGTTTGAGTGTGTAATCCAGAGAAGATTACTTATTTCCTGAAAAACAAATACGGTCTTCCCATCAATAACCCAACAGTGAGTCATTAAACACACAGAGCATTGAAAAACTTTAAAGCTGATATTTCAGAGTTTTCTTCTGCTGTTGCATGACCGTTTCCGGCCGCGCGTGCGTCGTAACAGTCCCCCGCCAGGAGCTTCAGACGAGAGGTTATAACACGTCCTCTGAGCAGCAGACTGGATGCTTCAGTGACGGGACGCGGGGCGGGGCAGGCTGGTTAACATGCTAACTTCAGTAGACGCCAAACAAGAGTCAACGTCGGTGCTGTCTTCACCTCTGCGGACAGAGCTTGGTGCTGAACTCACATTTCCATTTCGATTAGTAGATAAACTAATGCTCTTACTGAACTTTAAATCCTAAATTATCTAAACGAACCCTGTATGACGCATTACGACACAAAAACATACAACATAAGTGGAGACGCATCGTCCATCTATATTTACAGTCTATGGTGGAAACTGACCTGCTGGTGGCATTATAGGGAAATTCAGCCAGCACCAGCATCATTAGGATTCGTCCTCTGAGCATCATCAATGTGTGAGCTGATATCCATCTGTCAACATGTTCTACTGTGTATGCATGAGGCAGGTCAACAGACTGACTGTGTGTGGCTCAGATAAAAGTACAATTGCACGCTGAAATAAAAATGTCAACTCAAAACGTGATATAACAGAGCCAATGCTGGAGGGGCAGAAATTTGGAAAATCAAATAAAGCTAAAAGGATATAAGAGAAAACACAAGGAGAGAGAGAGGGGAGGTCAATATTGACTCTCCTCCAGCAGATCCTGTAGCTTCAAAAATGTGTGTGTGTGTGTGTGTGTGTTTGTCAGGCAAATGTCACTTGCCTGCTTGTGATCACTCTGTATCGTGTTGTACAGTTTCTGAAACTCTCGTCTGCTCTGGATTCAAAGTTTGTGTTGTCAGTAACTGGGTGAACTAAACTAGTTCAACTGAGCGACGTCCAAAAACTCAAATAGAGCAGATGGCAACGTGCTGTTATATATATAGAATACATATGTGTGTGTGTGTGTGTCCAGTTGGAAACTCTCCTCCACCAACTGTCTCTGATGATTCTAGCTGGACTCACATCACACATGTATATTATTTATATTTCGAACACCACACTGGAGGTTGTCATGGTTCCATCTGGTTCTTATAGCAGAGACATGACCCAGGACAAGAGTCGGGCTGATTCCACAGGACGTATGACTCTGGAACTCGGGCAGCCACAGACGATCGTACGAGGGGGTTGTGGTATAAGGGAAACACGGCAGGGCTTTTTTTTTTTTTTTTTTAAATGTGTCCATTTCTGTATTACACACCACCTACTCATTTTTAAAATGATCTTCTTTGAATAATAATTTGTGTCTGTACCTCGTGAGAAAATCTTAAAGGAACAACTCTAAGTGTAAGTGATCTGGAGGCTTCATGTTTCCAGATAGGAGACTGTATATTAAGACAATCAGTGAGTGTATTTAAAGATGATCAATGACTGTATATAAAGACAACATGCTTTACTAGATAAATAAAACTTTAAATAAGAATAAAACAGTCAGTCCTGCAGCTGCTCTTCCTCCATTTAACTTGGCCTTGATACGTTGAAGACAATCATCTACAAGAGATTTATTCAAATATTTACACACACAAACTGACCTCTGAACTTCTTTGGAGGATTCTCCAAATCTCCGGCAGCAGGTTCGACCACACAGCGGTCATCTACCAACCTGCAGACAGAAACCACAGAGGACACATTTCACTGATGAAGACGTGCTTCAGGGAGTTAAGTGGTTAATTAATGAATGAAAACCCTGAACATGAACCCAAATCCCCAGTGTCATCAATGATTTCAAGTGATCAATAATGTATTTGTCATTTGTAAAATCGGTGTGTACATTTGTAAATGTGACCGTTAAAATATACCTAATTTGCTGATTTAGGGCTTTTGATATAAGAATTTTCTTAAGGGAAACTAGCTTTCACCCAAGGGATATACCACACACTCTGGATTAGATTAAGGTCTTTCAGGAACAATACAAAAGAAACATTTAGAATATAAAAAAATAAATACTATAAAAAAATAAATCACAAAAAGGTGGTTTAAAGTGGGAAAACAACATTAGTTAATATGGTGAATAGAATAAAAAACTAAATAGAATGAATTCAATTCAATAAACAGTAAAATAAACAAAATATAAAAGGCAGAAAACATGTAAATAAAACTCTGGTCTCACATTCATAAGAGGTTTTATTTCCTTCATCTTTTAGCTGATTTTACACATCTTTTCTCAGCACTACATACGATCTCAGTCATTATCTCCGCCATGGAAGTTATGTTTTCACCCTGTCTGTTTCTTTGTTTGTTTGTCAGCAGGATTACGCAAAAACTACGGAACAAATTTCCATGAAGGAGGGAAATGGGCCAAGACAGATCTGGACAAACGGGCGGATCTTATTTATTTCTTCATAAGAAATAAACTGATATTCACAACATGAAGACCCACCTGATAGGCTGACAATGACATTTATTCTTACAGGTTTACTTCAGCTCGGACCCAACATTTATCTTTACAGTTTCTTCGCATGTGCATCATGGCGTCACACACGTGAGGACATTTTTGTCGGCCCTCATAAGTTCAAAGGGATTTTGAGGGTTGAGACCTGGCTTTAGGGTTCAGGGTGGAATTATGTTTAAGTTGAGGAATGCATTATGTCTATGAGCGTACTCACAACGATAGAAGTGCAAGTGTGTGTGTGTGTGTGTGTGTGTGTGTGTGTGTGTCTGCGTGTGAGTGTGTGTCTGCGTGTGAGTGTGAGGGTGGGTGGGTCATTAAGTAAATCTCTTCTACCATCAGTGTTTTGGAAACAAGTGGTGGTGGTGGTGTGCGTGTGTGTGTGTTGGAGGGGGGGTGCTCTCTCTCTCTCTCTCTCTCTCTTTTCAGACAGACTACAGTCAGCAGGATTACCTCTCTATTCATACACACATTAACATTCAGCAGGAGGCCAGGTGTGTGTGTGTGTGTGTGTGTGTGTTGTACAACAATAATCCTCCACCGGACTTGTATTGTGTAGAGTCTTGTTCTGTGTGATGTAGCGTCACACTGGGTGAAGCACTGAATCACTAAAACTATTTTACAGTTGCTTTTTGTACTGATGGTGTAATAAGTGCATTAGAAAGTCTCGTTTGGAGCCGACGTCTTACGAGTCATGGCCCCGCGCGTTGGTTCAGTTCAGGGTCAAACCATTTACAAACCAGAGCCGCATCTCGTAAACAAAGCAGGTGACTGCCAATGATCGTGGGCATATTTGAGGATCATCTTCCGAACAAGCTGCTCTTATGATCTGCTCTGTTCAAACAACTCATCAAACCGCCAAGACCAAACAACCCTACTACACAGGTCGAGCTCTCAAAACAAAAAAAATGATAAAAGAAGAGGAAGTCATCTGATCATCTGCACCAGACACACTCAAGAGCCAAACTACAATAATTACTCAGCCAACAGTGTGTGTAAACATGTGTGTGTGTGTGTGTGCTCGAGGGTCATTAACTTAATCCACAACCATTCAAATCAACGCCACATATGGAAATAAAACCACGGAAATCTGATCAGGACGATGAGAGAAACACAAAGAGGCTTTTAAAAGTGAGGGGGTCTGTTACGCAACAACAGTCATCCCGAGTGTTAATTAGCATATGGCTGAGTTAGCCGCCGAACCGGCCTCCGCAAGCACCTGCCGTTAAAAACTGCACCGCAACATGTTCCCGGTAAAAACATGTTTCACAGTGAAACACTTCACAACATCTGGTCCTCGAGTTTCCAGACAAAACCTCTCCCACCGCCCCCCATCTCAACGACAACAGCCAATCAGTTCTTTTGTCCACCTGCCAGGTGTGAGCGAGTATGAACCTTGAGGATGCGTCTATCTGTCTCATCTCTGGCATGTCTACTCACAAAGATAATCAGACTGGGAATCTGTAGCTGCGGGTTCTAAAGAATCCCAAAAGACTAGACTTTCTTTCTTTCAAACATCCTTTGGAATCAGTTTGACAGCGTTTCCACTCATTTGAGATATTCTGCAGTTATGACAGTACATTACTATCACAGAGTGTGTCTCTGTCTCACCGGGGACAAACTTGGTTTTATTTTTTCCTCGTCCCCCTCCTCTCCTCTCCCTCCTGCAGGACAACAGATTTGACTATGGATCGGTACATTTGAATACATGCAGGTGTTTTCCAGCTCCATCGCCTGACAGCAGGACGGAACTTACCGGACGAGAAACAGATCCAGATCAGTTCAGTTCACTCAGTCTTTCTAACGCACTGAGACAAATGTCTGATCCCATTTCGAACCGGAATTCAATCTTCAGTCAGTCACAAGATTTAACGAGAATGTTACAAGATTTAACGAAGATTTAACGAGAATGGTTTAACGTAGTCTACCAAGGTGCACTTTACCTTTTTGTATGTTTTGAACAATTTGTAATTGTGATTCCATCCCTACTGTTATAACTGATCATCATCACAGATTTTACTAAGATACCCAAATGAAACTGTGATGATACTAAGGTGCCAAACTCTAGTAAACTCTCACTAACTCCACCACAGACACTGTCTCAACTCTCACTGCGACTCTCTCGTGTCTACATTTATCCACGGAGTCGGCCGCGGAGAAGTCAGACGTAGAATGCAGAGATGAAATAAGAGATAAAATGATAAAAAGAGAACCAGGAGCTGGTGAAGCGTTTTCACCGCAGCAGCTCAATGCTGTGTGAGAGGTGAAGAGCAGATGCCTCTGAGCGTCCTGTTCAAATTCAACAGAATTTGACTATAGGAAAACCAGCAGGTTTTCTCTCTGTGTGTAAACACCAGGTCTCTCCACCGCCCCAGGTGCATCCCATTTAAATGTGTCTCCATTCAACAGTTTACTCCACGTAAGGACACTGTGCGACACTGAGGGGCCATGTGTCCGTTTAACGCTCACTACACGGCCAAAAGCATGTGGACAGATGAACATATGTGGCAGTGGAACATGTGACACTGAGCCGCTGCTCCAGTTCATCCCAAAGGGGTTGGGACCAGGTTGAGGTCAGGTCTCTGGTTGGGTATCGACCCAAAATTACTGTTGTACTACTGAGCACCGATTCGCCAAAAACCCTTGTTTGTCAGACATTTGTCAAACCTTACACCCCGGCCCATCCACTCCACCACTGCTACTGCCAGACGTCTTGCTACTCCCTCACTGCGAGGGGCCAAGGTGGTCTTATCAATATTTAAGTCAGCTGATTTGTCTCCGCTTGACGGGCTCCCATGAAAGTGACAACTATAGGTGAAACGGTGGAAGTCCAGCTAGCCTCCAGAGACAATTGCCTGCCGTCACCACAAGAGGGCGTAAATGAATTCATGATTGCAAACAGGCAACATCAGATCCGTCGTGACATAGGAAAATCTCTGTTCAGATGGTCAAACACTGCTCGACGTGCTGGTCCTGGGTGGCACAGCGCTGGTTAAAACAGTGTTTGGATGTCCATACACATCTGACCACATCGTGTTCAAACAATATCTGTCGTCGTAGAGACAAACGAGAGCAAAGGTGAACGTGGAACTGACAGAAACATCGGATAAAAACACCTGAAAACCGTTCACAGAGATTGAAGCTGCGTCCGACAGCAGCGGCCGGCCGTACGATCGGTATTCATCACACTTGTCCTTGTCTTCACGGAGACCAGCGCTGCTGTCGGACACAGTCTCAGTCTCTCTTCTTTGTGATTTTGGCGGCAGACCTTCGGGAGGGTGGAGTTCACTCTGTTTGGTTAAATGGGTGGAGGTGCAGGATTATTTACATTGCTGTTTTTCTGCCTTTTTGCCAGACCCTGTCAACATGCTTGTGGTGAGCAGCGTGTGAGCCAGTTAACCAAAATGTCGTAAAATTATAATAAGATACTTTTATTTGAGTCATGTTCTTCCTCAAAAACTAAATAAATAATAAATATGAAAATATGATGTTACCTAACAGATATAAAAAGTGGAATAACACAAAGTAAATGTCAGGCCAGGAGTCGAACACACCCTAACCTTTTAGCCAGCGGGGTTGATGGCTGATTAACAGACATTTGAACTTTATTCTGGAGGCAGCAGGAAGTCAGTGAGGTAAAGCTCAAACTGGGATAGTGTGGCTTTTTTCTCATAGTTTCCAGCAGCTGCAGATGATTCTGTGCTTTTTAAGGTTTTTTAAAGTCGCACAGATCCACCAGGACACTCTGAAGAAGAGATGTGGTATCTCCTGGATCAGCCCGACCCTCTGTCCAGATGCACACCAAAATGTAATGAATAAAAATCCAGACGGGATGAAGAACTCAGGCCCTGTTCACACCCGCATTAACATGTGTCTTGTGTTAACTGATCACGAGTGGAGAAGGCGACGTCGTCTCGGCCCTTTTCAAAGTGTCTGACCGAACATTTTAAAGTTTTTTTGATTACACGGATTATGTGAGTGTGTGTGTGTGTGTGTGTGTGTGAGGCAGCTGTTTTCACTGAGACAGTGAAAGTCAACGATCGAAGTGAAAGGCCGCAGAGAAACTGTAAAGGTCCAGATCGAGTCACACGCAGACAAGACCACAGCACAGGAAAAACCCTCACTCACACACACACACACACACTGGCACAATGGAAATCTCTCTTGGACATACTTTGTACCACTTCCTTTTTCCTGCCATACAATTAGTGGCTGCTGCCACTGTGTGTGTGTGTGTGTGTGTGTGTGTGTGTGTGTGTGTGTGTGTGTGTGTGTGTGTGTGTGTGTGTGTGTGTGTGTCTGTGTGTGTGGTTGTTTCCTAGACAGCACAGTCATTTTCTTGCTGCAGATATTCACTGACAAGAAGAAAAAAACATTTTTCTTAAGAACTGGAAATTTACTGTTTCTATTTCCACATCTCCTTTTTGAATGAAGACGAGAATTAAAGGATTCAAGTTGAAAACTAGAATCACTGGGGTTTTCGCAGACATGGGAACGATGAGGTGAAAACACGGTGCGTTCACGGAGGAATGATAAGACGTGTGCTCATGAGACGAGTTCAGGGAAATAAAGTATGGACTGTTTCACTGTCAGAAACATAAAAAAGAAAAAAAAGAAAACATTTTCAGATTTTTCAAAAACCACGAACACTGAAAATCAAGTGGAACAAAGTGAAAAAACGGCTTGGGTTGTTTTGTTTTGGTGTCATTTGTATCTTTTACTTTCTCCTGCAAAACAATGTAACACTAGGGATCAATACCAATGCCCAGTATAAAAAAAAATTAAAATGAATAAAGACCTCAATGTCATCATCGGTTGTTGGTACTGAGAAATGAAGATAACAAAGTAACACATTTTATCTCAACAACATTTCTGATTAAGACTTTAATCTATGATGCATCACCGTTCAGACCAGATCTCTCTCCGTCTCGGAGTATGCACACGTCACAATGTCGGGTGAAAGTAAAACGTTGAAAAAGTGTAGTCACACTGCAGTTAAGTCGATTCTGACCATACTCGTTGCCACAAGTGCAACAAGTTGGTTGCATGATAGGAACGGAAAGACGAGTGCGAAGTCCATCACATGAAGACAGAGAGACGCACAGTTTATTCCACAGCCTCGCTCAGAGTTCATCTGACGCTGCCCCAGGTAGTTTAGCCTCTGTAGGATAAGAGTTGACTGAATGACACCAGTGTTCATATATTCAACCTGAACAGTTCATAAAGTCACAGATACAGTTCAGTGAAGGGAGGAGGAGGAGGAGGAAGAGGAGGAGGAGCGGCTGCAGGCGAAGAAATGCTCCTGCATTCAGTGTTTAACTTCAAACCAAAGAATGAGAGAGGTTGAATGTTATCAGAACAATACAGCTTCTGTACTTATACTTAGACAAACATCTGTTCAAGGTGGAGCTCTTATAATTCTTAGATAATGCTCATTATATTATTGCTTAGATAATGTATCGGTGTGAAGAGTGATATTGTTAAAATCTTGACGACACACATCCCTGTGTACCACACGCAGGCCTCAGACGCCTCTCTGCGGCCTCAACAAACAGGTTGATTCCTGTGAAGCTCCAGTTGAAAACTATATATTAAAAAAAAATTCTGATTCACTGTAACGTTTTTCAGCTTTGAAACAATAAATCGCACAAAGAGTCTCAAGTGCTGCTCGAGTCCCAGAGAGCAGTGACTCCCAATCTGAGGGTCCAGTGCCATTCTCCAGTTATTTACAGGAATGAGAAAAATATTCTGCGACACAGATTCAGGTATATTATGAATTTTTCTGTTTTTTGTTTTGTAACCACGGCTCGAGATGCTGCACCGTTCGGCGCGGCGACAGCATCGAACACAGCAAAACTGCATCCTGGTCATCAGAGACTTAACCAGTGGAGCTAAACAATATCATTTTCAGGTGGTTCATCCTCTGGTGAGCAGATATGTTCAAATGAAATCTACTGGAAATGTAATAGGTGAGTATCCAGATACATAAGGCTAAACAGAAAGAACAACGGCTGGTATTAAAAGTCTTTTTAGTTGACCTATGAGCTTCCTGGAGTCTGATTGGAGCTGAATAAATAAACCCACCTAGTTTCTCAGGGGTGCACATTATTGTGTCCAGGCCTTCTTATAACAGTCGGTCAGTGTCTCTGCAGTTTCACTGCGGCTCTTATCACACTGTGGTATTTGATCTGCTCTGTGGAATCACTGTGTTTCTCATTATCGTCTGTGATGTTGCGACTGAAACGCTGTGGACGGTGACTCTGTGGTCACCCTGTGGTTAATTATTATACATAAAGTATCTGGGGTGGTTCTTTTTATCCATGACTCACGTTTGAGCCCCGTGTTCAGATTATTGTGATTTAAGTTTGAATTAAAAGAGCGACTGTTTCTACACGCTCAAGTGACCCTACGTTCTCACCCCTGTCTACTCGTATGTTTGTCTATTTGTTTGCTTGTCAGCAGGATTTTACAAAAACTGCAGAACAGATTTCTGTGAAACTTGATGGAAGGACGGAACATGACAAACCATGACATTTTGGCGTGGCTCTTTTCTTTAACATTGTAAGATGAGGACTGGATCTTGATCTTGATGAGAAATAATCAGCCATATTTAGGGGACCGATAGCTATGAGTTTGTGAGATCCGTGTGGATCTGCTGTAAATAAAAGTCTGCATGTAGTGGATTTAAATGTCGTTTCATGGGGACACTGTTGGGCCTTGGCGGAGTTCTTTTTTTCTCTCCTTCTGTCAGACTGTGTGGATCAAACATCAGTACCACTTGTGTTCTGAGGTCCAACTGTCGAACGCCTGTTACTTTTAGAGTCTGGCTCTGATTCTGCATCATTATCTCATTTTACTTTTCTTTGATCAGCTTCACATTTGAAAAGTGAAGCTAATTTTGCTCAAAGCTCGAATTAAAACATGACGTTGGCTGCACCAGCACTAATGAAGAACTGACTGAATGTGGTTCATACACATTTTTTTTTTTAAACTTTAATTATTTACTCAAAATACCAGAGAATGCCACCACACGTGTTCAGTTACATTCTTCCTATTTAGAGTCACGACTCTGGTTCACAGCCTCGATCCCTTGCTCCAAGTATGGAAGTGTCTATGAGCAAACTACGCCAGACCAGAGGCCAACTGGATGGTCGAGCTAAATAAATGCAGCCATCAGAAAAATACATCAAGAAAAAACTAAATATCAGGTGAGAAAGTAAGTTGAATTAATCATGAACCTATTAAATGACTGATCTGATAGTGAGAGTTAATCAAAGATCAGGGATCCGCTTCCGGTTGTGGAGCTCTGGAAACGCGTGGTTTCGTTAGACGAGCTGGGAGACATTAAGTTTAAATAAGATGGAGCCAAACGTGAAACCAACAACCGACTCCGAATCGAAAGACTTTACATGACTAAATCTGTTTGCCTGCCTCAGTCACGTTAAAGGCTGCCTATCGCAAAACTCTCTACAACTCAATGATGACCAGTCTGAGGTGACAGTCGCTGGTCCCACTTCATAATGACTTTCTTCCCTTGACCAGAAACATGAAGCAGTCTGCAGGAAAACATTTCAGATCTTTCTTTTGACAACAACAACAAAAATCTGACCATTTGTCTCCTCCTACCGAACTGAACGCTGGCATCAGTCAGGGCTCCCTCCACCTGCTGCTCAGACAAATAGGAACACATTACTCCTGTGCTCACCAACTTTCTGCCTGTTAAATTCCACATTGAATTTAAAGATCTACTCATCACCATCACTCTAAGAGCAATAAAACCACATCAACAACATACTAACACCCTGTGATCCTGGACGTTCTCTTCTGTGAATGGAGCTCTGCGGGTTATTTGACGGACCGTTCTATTATATATAAATAAACTTTATTATATATAAATATTTTATTTTATGTATAATACAACTTTATTTTTGCAGCACTTTTTTATATATAAACAATTTATGAATGAATGAAGTGTACCCGCACACTGTCAAGGACAGTTGACAGTGTGTGTGTGTGTGTGTGTGTGTGTGTGTGTGTGTGTGTGAGTGTGTGTGTGTGTGTGTGTGTGTGTGTGTGAGTGTGTGTGTGTGTGTGAGCACATATAATCATTGCACCTTTAGCCACTGAGCTTTGGCGTCACATTAATAATTAACGACTTTTAAGTTTGTTGTTTTATTTTCGTGTAACTTTTCGTCGGTCAGCTGGGGGGGGGGGGGCAGCGACTCACCCCAGGGTGCTGATGAAGCCGTTGACGGAGCCTTCGGCGTAAAGAGACACGATATCTCCGATGTGGAGGAAACTGGAGGCAGAGTCCGACATCCTGCAGCCGATCCCGGATCCTCCGACGGCGGAGAGACTGAGGTGTCCGCCTGTCTGTCTGTCCTCCTGTCTGTCTGTCTGTCCTCCTGTCTGTCTGTCCTCCTGTCTGTCTGTCCTTCTGTCTGTCTGTCCTTCTGTCTGTCTGTCCTCCTGTCTGTCCTCCTTCGGTGTCCTCCTGTCTGTCTGTCCTCCTGTCTGTCTGTCCTCCTGTCTGTCCTCCTTCGGTGTCCTCCTGTCTGTCTGTCCTCCTGTCTGTCTGTCCTCCTGTCTGTCCTCCTTCGGTGTCCTCCTGTCTGTCTGTCCTCCTGTCTGTCTGTCCTCCTGTCTGCCGGTGTCCTCCTGTCTGTCTGTCTCTCCTCCTGTCTGTCAGCCCTCCTGTCTGTCTTCCTGTCTGTCCTCCCTCGGTGTCCTCCTGTCTGCCGGTGTCCTCCTGTCTGTCTGTCCTCCTGTCTGTCCTCCTGTCTGTCTGTCCTGTCTGCCGGTGTCCTCCTGTCTGTCTGCCCTCCTGTCTGTCTTCCTGTCTGTCCTCCCTCGGTGTCCTCCTGTCTGCCGGTGTCCTCCTGTCTGTCTGTCCTCCTGTCTGTCCTCCTGTCTGTCTGTCCTGTCTGCCGGTGTCCTCCTGTCTGTCTGCCCTCCTGTCTGTCTTCCTGTCTGTCCTCCCTCGGTGTCCTCCTGTCTGCCGGTGTCCTCCTGTCTGTCTGTCTGCCCTCCTGTCTGTCTTCCTGTCTGTCCTCCCTCTGTGTCCTCCTGTCTGCCGGTGTCCTCCTGTCTGTCTGTCCTCCTGTCTGTCTGTCTGTCCTCCTGTCTGTCCCTCCGAGGAACTCAAAGTTCAGCTTCACCTGCGGCGGCGGCGCAGCTGCGGAGAGTTGCTCTTCTTCTGTGGAGGACAGACACACAAGTGCACAAAGCTCTCGACGACATGTGCTGCACGAGCACAACACAGACCCTCCGAGTGTGTGTCCGTCCGTGTACGGGAGGAGTACAGACGCTCTCCCTCTCCCTCCTTCTCCCCACGCGCCGTCAGAGTGTGTGAGTGTGTGTGTGTGTGTGTGTGTGTGTGCGCGGGGGCGCGCGCGCTCACGCCAAGACTCTTGTAATAAAAACCAGGAAGTGAGTCGAAGTGTTGATAAGGCTGATAGACAGCTTCAAGAAGGAACAACTGCCGCGGACACACGCACACACACACACGTACACACACACACACACGCACACACACACGTACACGCACACACACACACACGCACACACACACAAAAGCTGCAACCACGCAGATCATGTCACACAAGCAGAGCAGCGTGCACGGGCACGTTACCTTTGTCAGAAAAAGAAAACGTTCCTCAAGGTGTACTTACATGTTTTTTTCCCTCTTGGTTTTCATCAACAAGTAAATGTTGAATATTTCTAGCTCAGATGATGCAACCTTTTTTTTTATCAGAAGTTCAATTTTTTTAAACTTAAGCTCCCCCACAATAATCATATGTGGATAACTATCTTTTATTCTGTTTGATGTTTTTAATCTGTTAAGTATTTATTTTTTGTTGTATTTTTCATTTTATATGACGATGAATGTCAATGAAACATTGAACTACAATGAGACTGTATTGTAGTAATGAATTCACAATTTTCTTTCCAGTTCATATTGTATATAGATTTAACGACACTGTTGTTTATATTGTAGTTTATTGATTCCAGTAAAATGATGTGATTTGTGATGTTCTCTCTTAATTTTTAGAATTAAGAGCTGAGAAAAGGTGTAATTGTATCTGTTAAGTTTTTGTTTTGTGTTTTTATATAAAACCATCAGTCAGGTTTCTCTTCTGATATAACAGAAACTGTGACGACAGCTTCACTGCGACAAGAACCTGCAGCTGTCGAAGATGAGAGATGTGGAAGTTTGTGGGTTTTTTAGTAGGAAACCACAACTTTGATGAGAATGTGTGAAAACAGGGCCAGTGTTTACCCAGCAGACAGCACAGCGATGGAAAGTAACTTATTACACTTACTCATGTACTACACTTAATTTGAATTTTGGGGTTCTTGAGAATAAATTTCACTTTAAATTTCCACTTATGCTGCTTCATACTTCTGCTCAAACACACGTCACTGTGAAATATTGTGAGACTCCACTACATACAGTATATGTTTGAAACTATATGGTTACCATTTACTGTGCAGGTTCGGGTTTTAGAAATATTAACTAAACAACATGATGCATTTATTTTGACCAGCTACATTACAGAAATGTTAACCAACTTGTGAATGCATGAATAATATCCCTCCAATAATTTAATGTATTATATATACACTCCCCCTTTATGGAGGGTTTAATAATATTACACAATATTATACAAATGTGAACAACAATCAAAGTAACAAAGTAACAATGGTTTTACTTGTGATACTTTAGGTCCAATTTTCTGAACGTATTATTTTGTATGCAGAACTTTTACATTGAGGTATTGTTACTTTTACTCAAGTTAAAGAAGAGCTGCATCACTGCCGATGTGTAGACTGTGTGTGAGTGAATGAGTGTGTGCGTGTGTCTCGTGCTGACTAGACTTCCTGTTGTAGCCGTTAAAGCAGCAGGTTATTACTCACAGAAGAAGAACCACTGGTGGGTTGAGACTCACTGGGCTCCATGAGCTGCCTCCTCCTGCTAGTTGTTGTTGTTTGGTCACAGAGACGGACACACACACACACACACACACACACACACACACGTACAGGGCGGTGGTGGCAGTGGCCTTTTCCAGCAGTATAAAAAACAATTGCTGCGTGACTGTGTGATTAAAGGTTTCAGTTTCTTTTAGCAAGCGAACTTGAGCTGAATGGTCTCAGAAAAAAAGACCAATGAAAGAAAGTCTGAATGACAGATTACACTTAGTTACACCGTAGCAATGTTTAATGTTAAAACTCTCATCTCATCAGGCAGAATAACCTGATGAGATGAGTTTAACCTGTAAAGAGTAGAGGATGAACAATAACACAACTGTGTGTGTGTGTGTGTGTGTGTGATTTCCATGGTGACTGTGGGCAGTCTGAAGGTCTGTGGTCTCCGTGGCGATCGATAAAATGGCCAACAGTGCATTTGTTTGTGGGGAGGTGTAAAACTTCCGTCGGGCTTATAAATACAAAGTACTGTGTCAATGACCATGTAAAAATGTGTGTATGTGTGTGTGTGTGTGTGTGTGTGACATAGTTGTGTCTACCTTTTGAAGTAATGTGGACTCAGTGGATGGACTAATTTAGAAAAAGACAGCTGGCTAAATAGGGAGAAGATCTTCAGAAAGAAAAAAAAGGGGGGGGGGGGGGGGGGGGTTGGCGAGATTTTCCATCTGAACCTGAAAATCAGCCACATGCCGGACGGGGTCATTTAACTGGAACAAAGCAACGTAGAAGATGAGGATTAAAAAAAAGGTCAGAGTCAAAATTAAACACTCGATAAGGAGTCAGACAAAGATTGGTCATTACTCCCAAAACTACTTTCTATTTGTTTGGCTGGTAATACACCAATAATCATGATGGATGCACATGCATAACTTGCACATGCATAACCTGCACTATATATATATATATATATATATATATATATATATATATATATATATATATATATATATATATATTTAAAGAAACAGCAGTTCATACTGTACTTTTTCTGTCATCAGTTTGTTGCTGTTGTTTTAAGAAAGTCAGCGAACAGGTAGAGCACCTGTAATCAGGACCAGAGCTACTGGTTGGCCAACATCAGTCAGCAGGACAGGAAGCGAGCACACCGGGGTAATTCACATTAGTTCAAAATCAGCCGAAATTAGACAAGCTTAACTCAATATTAGCAGGGCTAAGCTACTAGCAATCCAACGTGTAGCAGGAGAAGAAGCCAACACATCACTTGTAAGGACACTGACGTTAGTCCCACATCAGCTGACAGAAGATGAAGTTGACATAACATCGGCAGGGCTAATGAGAGAGCGCGAGCTAAAGGGACCTAACATTGGCCAACTTGCGATCCAACACGAGCAGCAGGACAGGAAGCAAACGTATTACCTGTACTGTTGTACCACTCCTTACCATTCTCTAAGAGAAGAGAAGAAGAGTTAAAACTGGCTTTGCTTTTCCATTCTATAACAATGACTGTGTATATAGCTGGAAGACTTGCCAGCTCCAAAAGTGAAGCCAAATCATCTTGATTGCCCCCTAGTGGCTGGCCACAGTATAGTTCATAAACCCCTCAATGCAAATGGGAAATGGACCAAAAGTGTTCTTGTTGTTTTAATTAGTTATTTGATGCTATAACAATGGGCCGAGACGTCATGATTGACAGCTGAGTGTAACTGTGACTTACAAGCAGCATCTTTCAACTGATGCAGAGGAAGAGGGTGCGACAAGATGAAGTAATTAAGGAAGCCGCAGTCAAACCTTGTTTTTTTTTTAAAAGATGGAAACATAATTGAAGTTTGTTTCATGTTTTCGTTCAAGTCTTCTCGTAGTTCCACACAGTGCTGATGTTTCTGTCTGCTGCTATTTTTGTCTCGGACCAAATTCAGATCTTCTGGTTTAGGTAAGAAACACTCCAGGCTCCGTGATGTCTCTGTGAGGACACACAAAGCAGGCCTATCTTCCCAAACCAGTGGAGCCTGGATTTGTGTCTCCACGATCAACGACACGTCAAGAACGATGGAAACACATTGCACAAAGTTCGACGTTCGGATTGTGTATGAATGTGGGTTGAATCAGATTGTGCGCTCTGAGTTTTGAGGTGGTGTTTGAGCTGCAGTGTGACACTTCGCTCCAAACCAAACACGACTGACCGCTCCGGGAGATTTAGGCTGGATTTAAGAGAATTTCATGCTCAGTTGTTTAACACCAACAGTTTCCACAGACTTTCTCTCCCATATAAGGTGTGTGTGTGTGTGCGTGTGTGTGTGTGTGTGTGTGTGTGCGTGTGTGCGTGTGTGCGTGTGTCCGCTGACCCATGCTGCCCTGCGTGTCTTTCCACTGGAGAGACTGACAACCTTATATAGAGCTGCAGGAGCAGAGCGGACTGAGCTGGACAGTGTGTCCACTTTTGACTGTCCACTCACCTGATGAGACTGTAACACCTGTCAGTAACCACGCCAGATCATAATGAAGCACTTCACACAGCAGCAGTACTAGTTCACAGTGTGAGCGCGTGTTAAACTGTGATTTTTGTGAGGTGAGGTTTGGTACGGGCAGGGGAGAAAGTAGAACCGGTAAAAAGTGAAGACGCTGTGTGTTGTGACCTGTCCACAGAAACACAAGATGTTGCTGAGATTTCTAACTCAAAGTGTGGAATGGTTCTGGCACTTAATCGATGTATCAATACCATCAGTCCACTTATTAGCTCTGCCAAGGAGTTTATGTTTTCACCCATCTTATGTTCGTTCGCTTTTCAGCAGGATTTCCCAAAAACTGATCAACAGATTTCCATGAAATTTAGTTGGAGAATGAGACATGGGTCTTTCATTACATTGTGGCCTGGATCCAGACAAGGGGGTGGATCCAGGAATGATTTTTAACTTTGTGGCATTTTCTTTTATATTTTCACGGGGAACAATTCATGGTTCTTGATGAAAACTAATGCAGATATTATTGGATTTGAACAGTTGAAACATGCTATAATAATCCACATGGTGAATCCTAAAAAAAAGAGAAAGTTATGATTCTCCAGAGAAAAGAATATCTGTTAAAAACAATAAAGTAGCTTTACTGGAGCTGGACTCGGCCTCTTTGTTAACTGTGATTTCACTGTAGAAACTGAGGATCTGCGTGGAACGGTTCACCTGGTCACTGGGCTGATCCTCCTGCTGTGACCACCTCAGATAGTTAATCAAGTCAAAGAAGAGTAGGTTTCACAAGTCGTAGTTTTTGGTGGTGTTGGGCAGCTTGTGACAAGCGATGCAGTTTTTCCGATTCATCCTCTGCAATTGAAAATATGTTTGCGATAGATTTAATTTCCATTGAGTCAATAGTCTTCAAGGTGCAAGTTCCAATAGATGATTATTGTTGATTATACTCTGCTTTCTTTGGACACTGTTACATTTACTGAACGGTGACACACTGACATTCACATAATTCAGACAAGCAGCCACAAGTCCTGCGAAGCTGACAGATGAGGAAAGATCTTGAGTGAGTCAGCAGAGGGTTTGCTCTTCCCAATTCAGCCTGTTCACACAATAAACGGTTATGTGCATTAATGATATTAAACTTAATCTCCCAGAGACTCATGGAAATCCACTTTTCCACTGTTTAACTGGGTCAGAGGTGTGGTGGCAGCAGTCTGCACAGTAATCCACTGCGACCACTGGTGGACCCTGAGGCCAGGTACGGAGTTGTTCAGTCAGAGTGAGTCAGACACGGAAGCTCAGTTTTACGCTTTCTGGAAACGTAATGGCTTTTTTTTTTCACGGAGGAAAGATTTCTGACGAGTATAAACGAGTTTAAACTTGGGGAATAAATAATCTCACTGAGTGTCCTGTGTGTGTGTGTGATGGCACATTGATAACGTGGCCTTTGTAAATCCTGAGTCTGAAGTTGTGATCAGGTGAAAGTCAAAGTTCTCGTTATGTTCTCTATATTTACGTCCTATTATATTCATTGATTTACTTGAAAGTGGAAGATCTGTTAGAACAGACAAAAAAAAAAGAAGAGGAAAATAGTCGGGTGGTGATCGCATCAACTCTGACCTCTAACTAAAGACTCAGAGGAACTGATGAAAACCAAACTGATCAGAAACATGAACACTTGAACATACATCGGTGTGATAAGAACTACCTAAAATGACAGAAAGCATCTTTGGAAACATTACTTTGCCTTTTTAGTTTGGTATATATCCCATCTGCTAACGTGAAGGGGGCGGGTTTAGGATCTATACAGTAGACAGACACCAGGGGGCCACCCAGGTGACTTGGCTTCACTTTTTTTTAAGCAGCCATATCTATCCATCTTAATTTACGGTCTATGATTTTAGCAAAAGAGCAACATCGAACTCCAGTGGCGAAAAGCTGAACTGTAGGTCTGTGATAATGCAGTGTCTTACTAGAAACATTGACTAAAATAAATATTAAGACTTATTATTAATTGACCCTTCACTCAACAGCATATTCACATTCTATTCTGAGTATTTATTGAAAACATGGTTTAAAACTGTGACTCATATCAACTTTGAACCTTAAACCTTTACTGAAAATAATATTTTTTATATTGCGCAAGTACAAGAACACATACACGCACATAGACAAACTGAAAAAAAGAAAATTGTTGGACCAACTTTTTTTTAAATTACTACAGTTGGTAACACACAAATCATTTTTTTATCACTTAAGTTAACAATATACCTTCATAACTTTAATGTGAATCAACTTAATTCATTATTGTGTTGAACAATTTTATTTTTTCAGTGCAGTTCCCAGTAAGACTGCCACCAGGGGGCAGCAGAACATTGAGTGTGTGTTTGTGCCGCGTCTTCAGATGTTTAAGAGGACATTTTGACTGGAAGTGCATTATCTCAATGAGTGTCCTCAAAACTATAGAAAGACACAAAATGTTTTCTGCCATTTTCCTGTAATTTGTATTTTATCGTTTATTGTATCAAAATGAAATTCATAAATTTAAATATATTTGTAATGTCATGATTGAATTGCATTATCCTCTGTGCTTTGGCATTTCGGTTCACTCAACATGCATGCAAATAATGATTATTGAAATTGACAATATTGAATTGAGGGAGAAAGAGAGAGCGAAAGAAAGTGCACTTGCATGATTGTGCAGACAAATGTGAGTCAGTGAGTGTGTGCCAACCTTGTTTGTATGCTTGTGTTTGAAGGCCTGGGAGTGTGTGCATGTGTGCGTGCGTGTGTGTCCTGACAAAGGCTCCATCCAGCCATACTGCAGAGGGCTGCTTGTTACCAGAGACCCTCGGAGCTCCAAGACGCCCAGTCTCTCTGCCGCCGGCAGCACGGACACAGGAGCCCCTAACACGGACCCTCATCCTGCTGCCCCCCCCCACCGCCGGCCCTCCTCCTGGAGCTCCACTTCACCTGGTTGGATTATTAATGGACAGGAATAACAG
This sequence comes from Scophthalmus maximus, assembly GCF_022379125.1. Taxonomy (NCBI): domain Eukaryota; kingdom Metazoa; phylum Chordata; class Actinopteri; order Pleuronectiformes; family Scophthalmidae; genus Scophthalmus; species Scophthalmus maximus. The sequence continues at coordinate 7,318,321 of NC_061517.1, forward strand.
AGCTGAGTTTTAAAGTGGGAAAGTTTGGATTACTGGGAGTTTAAAAAGAGACGCCTGAAAAGAGAAGAGAAGAGAGTCCTTCTCCGGACGACAGGTTTACTAAAAAATCTAGTAAATCTGCAATTGTCAATGATATTGCACAAAGTATTGTTTTTTTCTGCATTTTCCAGTGTTTCAAAAGGTTCTGGGAAAACGTTTCAGAAAAACTGAGTGAATTTTATTGGAGCTTTGCACCAAATTTATCGTCAAGCGTGAAAACATCTGGTTGGATTCCTTCACATTTAAAATCTGCGTCATGGCTCGGTCTGTCGGCTTGTGGCTGTGTCTGTACCTGCCACTGCTCTTCACGGATGCAAAGACTGTCGGGCAACAGGACAGTCAGCGTGAGACCCTTGACAAACCCTTTTCTCGTGTTAAACTCGAACCCGTTTTGACCAACAAGCAGGTCAAAGCTCGGGACGACACCTACAGCCCAGACCAAAGCCTCCCCCTCCCCGAGATGCTGGATTTAGATGTGGAGCAGCGCCGCCGTCTGTCCCGTGGCTCTGATGACGAGGAGCAACAGTCCACATTCAGCCAGTCGTTTGAGAATGACTCTGTGACGACGCCGCAGGCCACCGAGTTCAACAACGTGACAAATGTAGCAGCGGAGGGGGATGGTAATGATGTTGATGATGCAAATCTCCATGGAAACACCTCCAGCTCCGACGACACCCCGGGACTCTTCAACCCGTTCTACCCACTGGTCGAGAGCTCGTACGCAGCCTATGCTGTCCTGTTCCTGGCGGGCCTGGTGCTGGCGGTGGGTGTGGTGGGAAACATGGCGGTGATGTGCATCGTCTGGAACAACTACTACATGAGGTCTGCCTGGAACTACCTGCTGGCCAGCATGGCCTTCTGGGACTTCTTGGTGCTGGTGCTCTGCCTCCCCGTGGTTGTCGTAAACCAGCTCTCCCATAGGAGGATCCTGGGTGACATCACCTGCCGCATGGTGCCGTATATGGAGGTGGGTGGGGCTCATTTTGAGGTGGGAGGGAGTCAGTGTGAAGGCTCGAAAAACGTTTCTTAAAGTTTTGTCATTTAAATATAACATCTGGCCCTGAAGGTGGCGCCAGAGGAAACTGCACAGTATGTCAAAAGGTAAAGGGTCCATCCTCTGAGGAGCATGAAGGTGTTTAAATTAAATTTTAATATAATTCTGCAGTAAGACTTTTGTCCTTATAGTGGCGCTGGAGGAAAGGTCAGGGGTCAATTTGGGGTGAGTGGGGGGAGCATCATTAAAACCCATTTACAACTGGTGTCAACATGCAATCTGTGTCAAACTGTATTCGTCCCCGAACGAAGATCATAGTTCAGTCTTAACTGCTTTTGTTTGCCACAAAATGCCAGTGTCGATCAGTGGAGTAGCATTAAACACGCATTATGTTCATTAGCATGTTGGGTTCAAAATGAAAGAAATCAGGCGTTTGCTCGTCGTGACTTTGCTCCATAGCGCCACCATTAGTCAAAAACTCCATAGGACTGAAACTGACCAGTCTGTGTTATTTGGCATGAGTTGGTTTTTAAGAGTAGTTTGAGATTTCCGTTTGGAAACCAAACTGCCTTCGGCAGAGACTGAAGCTGCACTTCACTGAGTCAGTTGCCATGGTAACCAGTTACAAGGGCCACGGGAATGTCCAGCTGCTGCTTTCATGGCTTGACAGAAACAAATTTGGGGTGAAAATGTGAATGTATGGTTTGTAACCCTGTCTCTGGCGGCCATATTGGGGATCCTCATCTCTGAGAACAGCTGATCATCGCTGTGTCTCAGTTTGGATACTTCAGTTTGTAAACTCTCCTGAAGTGCACTTTGTAAATATTTACTTACTAACTGGTTTAGTGTTTTTTTTCTTTCTTGTGCGTGTCCCGTGCTTCACATGACGGTGAAATGAAGCCGCCATCGGTGCTGACGAGGTGTCCTCCTACCTCTGCTGCCACTTTAATAAGTTTGAAAATACTACTTTTTTCCCTCCTGTGCATCCATTGAGGGTGAAAAGTGTCCCCTCAACTTTTCGACAGTCGTGAGTGAACCAGTCGTTTACTTATAGAGCACTGCATGTTGACATATAGTATGAATGCACTTTTGCTCTCAAAGTAACGTGTGATTATGGAAGTACAAGAATTGAGACACGGGAAGTTTAGTCTCCAGATGATTTCCCGTGTGAATATTGTGAGCATGTGGAAAAGTTTTCGTCAACTCCACACAGATCAATAGATTAGCGTTCAGGGTTTTTAAGGTGATTGGGAGATGAATTTCTAAACCCGACAGCCCTGGTGTGAGTGTAAACATGGACAGGAGACGGGAGTGATGCTGTCAGGTTAAACAGTCCCGTCTCATCCATCACCTCTGTACATCGGGGAGGTTATGAGAGGTGACGAGGATGTCACAAGTACGACTGTGAAGCGCCTTTTACTGACTTCCTCCTGTAAGGCCATCAGCCAATGTACTGATCACTCTGCTATTCTCTGTTTCCGTTCAAGTCAGGTTGACCGCAGTGTAAATGCATCAAAGCAACCACCTCTGGAGGAAGTTATTGAGTTTAACTGTGGGAGCCATCTGTGGATCCACTCGCTAGCCGTCAACACATTTAACACACATTTAAAAGGGCAACATTCAAAGAAATTTCCAGTGTTTATTATAAACTCAAACAAGCTTACTTTGCTTTACTCACTGACGTATGTTGAAGCGCCAACGTTTTCCTCCTCTTCTTCCAAAACTCTGCAGGTCGTGTCTCTGGGCATCACCTCCTTCACCCTGTGCGCTCTGGGTATCGACCGTTTCCACGCCGCCACCTCCTCGTCCCAGCCGAAGGCTCGGCGGGTGGAGCGCTGCCGCTCGGTGCTGCTGAAGCTGCTGCTGGTGTGGCTCGCCGCCCTGCTGCTGTCCAGCCCCGAGATCTTCCTGTGGCAGCTCAGCCAGGCCGTGTCCCGCTCCAGTGGCCGGCTGGTGGACTCCTGCACCATCACCCCCTCCTCGCCTCTGTCCCTCTACCTGCCTGACTCCCTCCACTCCCTGCTGCTCAGGTATCACCAGGTGAGTTGCTCCTCAGTCCATTTTGTAGTACCTGACTACATTTTGACTCGCATGGCAACATGACCTGTGCCGTCACTGGGAGGAGCTAGATCAGTCTCGCTACATATCATGGTGTTTAAACTTACCACAAATTATTATTGTTTCTGTGTAAGGTAATCAGATTAATTCTGTTTCCGCCTTTCTCTGTTTCAGGGTCGTATGTGGTGGAGTTTCGGCTCCTACTTCTGCCTCCCCATCCTCTTCACCATCCTCTGCCAGATGGCCACCCGCAACGTCAACAGCGACTACAGCTCCGCCAAAAAGCAGCGTGACCACGAAGACCGCTCGTCCAATCAGAAGCGTCAGCAGCACCAGGCGGTAGAGCGGCAGCTAAACTGCACGCTGTTAGCTTTGGCCGTGGTGTACGGCATCTGCGCTCTGCCTGAACACGTCTGCAACATCACACTGGCCTACACGCACATCACCATCTCTGATGACACGGCTGCCATGCTGGCTCTGTTGCATCACTTCCTGTTGTTCTTCAAGTCATCGGTGACACCGGTGCTGCTGCTCTGTCTCTGTAAGGTAGGTCCTTTCACGGAGACGACACATTGATAAGGTGCTGAATGCTCAGCGCAACAACTCACGTTTCTAAAGCAAGACAAATGCTAATTTGGAATTCAGAGGTGCGAGTGAAAGTGACGTTTGGAACCGCCTTTAGAAACAAACGCTCACTCGCCTGCGTGTTGTTGTGTTTCAGGCTCTGGGTCAGGCCTTCAAGGACTGCTGCTGCTGCTGCTGTCAGGAGTGTCAGCCAAACACGACTCAAGGCTCGCCAGGCTCCGCCCAGGTCAAACTGAAAGCTGCCACTGAGACGTCCATCCTTTTTGACAAGGCTAAAGACACGTCGGCCATCTTGTCCATCTCTAGTTAGAGCCATGGATCCCACTTTAACCACCAGTCCAACATTTCCTCCTGCATAAATCAATCATCTCTTCTTCTCCTCCATCCTAAATGTTTGTTAACTGGTCCGTTTCCTTTCTCCTCCTTCATGTTGGCTGTGAACCCTTCTTTCCATCCTCATTCTCATCATCATCATCTTTCTCTTTGTTCTCTCCACCTCTTCCACAGTACCTTTGTATGATATTCTTCTAAATGGACAGTGTTCCCCCCTCCAGCTTCCTCTCTTTGCAGGAAATGAGATTTAATCTGTAGTGAGATTAGAAAAGTTGCTGTACTTGCACAACCAGCTGTTGTAAAAGCAGGAGCCTGTTTCAGGACTCTCCCCAGAGGGACTCGTCCCTCCAGCTCCCTGCTGTCATGTTTGTCAAGTGTGATGGAGAAAACAACAGATGCAGAATTGACAGAAGATCCTGGATGTCCTTTGTTTGTTGCACCTAAGACGTATGATGCAATGCTGAAGTTTAAATGTGTTGTATGGAGAAGTGGCGGCCTGAGTTAAGGCAGCAGTTTATATGCAAGTTAGCTCGTTGGAGATCCTGCTGCGATCTGATGCTGCTTGAGCCACAAGTGGGTCATTTGAATCTAATCAAACAGAAAAACTGATGTTAAAATACGGTGATTTATTACAGACAAAGGGAACACTGTTCTCAACTCATGTTTAAGTCCCAAAATTGGACATTTTGAAAAATATGCTGACACAATATGCTCATGTAAAATTGTATTGGCATGAATGTTGAAGTTACAGAGCACTCACACAGCCGCTGCAACAGAAACGCTGCTCGTTCACTCTGAATGTGGTGATGTCATGCGTTGCCGAACTGCATTGTGGTTCCGCTGCTTCCATTTGCTGGTGTTGCATGGCGGTAGAAGTTGATAAAAGCTCAGCTTTTCAAGCAGCAGCGCAGGCACCGACCAATCAAATCATGTCTATGCCAGTACAGGTCTTGTCTGACATCAAACATCGAAATGGAGTGATTGATTATTGAGGTGGGACTCACTTTTGATGTCCTTGGCAGGAAATTGTGATTGTTTGCGTTGCATTGTTGATGTTATCACGATCACGCCAGCACCCAACATCAGACACACCCACTAGCATGCGTTAATGCAACGTGTACTTGTGAGTGCACCATTACACTGTTGCCAAAGCTTTATTACACATTGAAAGAATAGTATAAAACGATCAACTTTTAATCATCTGCTGACTTTCAGCAAAAACGTACCAACAAAAGAACTATTGCTCAAATGCCCTTGGTAAACATTTCTTGGAGACACAGTTGCTGACAATGCGGAAAAAAATCCCCCTGGCTGAATCAAACCTCAGTCAGAAAAGTTGTTTTTAAACTTAACTGGCTGAGCAGATTGTGCAGTTGCAGCATATTTAAATACTTGTGGCTTTTATTTGTTTAAGACTCACTTACAGTGGTGTCGAAGGACCCATGTTGGGCCATGTTTTGATCTCATTGGGTTCCAGCAAAAAATTTCCATGAAATTCAAAAAGTCAGACTTGATGTCAGAAGCCAAATAGAATCAACTGAAATTGGCAGCAGCTCTCGTGGCTCCCGCAATAAGACTGACTGGATTTCGGAGAGCCACGTGATTTGGAGCTCAATCTAACGACCTCTGCACAAAGTGAAAGAGGTGAGTCAATTCTGTGACAGGAAGCAAATATGTCTGTTCCACGGTGAGAGATTATTAAAAGATGATCAACAGCCTCAAAGAAAGCTGATCTCATTCACCTTTCAGATTTTTGAATGATCCCATAAATCAAACCGGTAAACTGACGCCGAAGACACTTGCTAATGAGAAGTGCAGCCTCTAGTGGAGCTTCAGACCGAATACGAAAGGTTGGTTCGACTTTGTACGCCTCGTAGAAAAGACTGATAGACATGATAAGAATAACATTTAAGCTAGAATTATTCAACTACACTTCAGATTATTTCTGCCTCCAGAGCAGCTTTAGCTTCAGGAAATGTTCCCACATGTGGACGAGCAAACAACCACGAGAGCCAGGATTCAATCTCACTGGGATCTTCGACATGAATGTGAGGATATATCATGGTGTTGTTAAAGGTTTTGAAAGATATTTTGTTTACTTTAGTTATCTTCCTGCGAGGGATGTAGTGCTTCATTACACTTAAAGTCCAGTCAATGTTTGTAAAGATGCGGAAAGTGTTGAAGTAAACTGGGCAGGGAGGAGATATAAAGAGGATTTGAACAGGAATCGAACACCCTCAGCACTGAGGTGGTCTCTTTGTACAGGAAATGAAACTGTGCAGGATGTTGTGTATTAATATGTGTTTAGCTTATCAGTGCTTTCACTGTCAAACTCAAACAACTAGAACAAATGAAGAAACTGAAAATATGAATGTAGCCCATTTTAATGCTAGATGTTTGACTAATTACATCTTTGTATGAAGGGAAGTGAGATAGTAAAAAAAATGATGTCACAAGAAAGTCTTTGTCTCTGTAATTATCATTGCACGGTGTGTGTTCAGTGCATGTGTTCAGTGCGTGTGTTCAGTGTGTGTGTCCTTGGTGTGTGTTCATGGTGGGCCAGAGCCGACTGAGCCTTAGCGCCCCATACTGTCGGTCTGAACGTCGGCAGGTGAAAACCGCCCAGACTCACATTCATGTAACGAGCAGCTCATTCAAACTGATGCTCTAC